>NC_142928.1:177275462-177330462 GCF_046866305.1 Octopus bimaculoides | reverse complement strand
CAGAAAGAAGTTGAGGAGCGGCTTAGAGGGAGACAGACCGTCTATCTATTTATTTGACAATCTGATTATAGAATTTAAATGTGCGAAGAGCAGCTGAGATGTATGTATATACTTGTATCAGATTATCTGTCTACGCATGCTTGTATTTGTATTTATAAATATGTATATGTGTGTGTGTGTGTGTGTTTGTGTCTGTACTGTGTACTTTACAACTGTCTGAACCCCGCTTCTGTTGTTGACGTTGTTGTTGTTAACGCTAGACCAATGGTGCTTGAGCAGACTTATAGCAAGCAGCTAGTCGACAGAACCATTCAGTACTGCCCTCAATGTCAATATCTCTTGTTCTAACTATAAACTTGCGTTTATCTCGCTGGTGAGAATACAACACGCTTTGATATGTATTTGTGTTTTAAGAGTAACGGATGCCGTGTGATAGACAGGATATATTGATTTCAAATTTTGGTACAAGGCTAGCAATTCCGTGGAAGGGGATAAGTCGATAACATCGACTTCAATGTTCAAATGGTACTTATTTCTTTTCTACTCTAGGCAAAACGTCCGGAATTGTCGGGAGGGAGCCAGTCGATTAGATCGAGACCAGTACGCAACTGGTACGCAAATTATCGACACCGAAAGGATGAAATGCAGAGTCGACCTCTACGAAATTTGAGACGAAATGCCGCTAAGCATGTTTCCCTGCATGTTAACGATACTGCCAGCTCGCCGCCTTCTGGTCCTTTACTCTTTTACTTGTTTCAGTCATTTGACTGCGGCCATGCTGTAGCACCGCCTTCAGTCAAGCACATCGACCCCAGAGCTTATTCTTTGTAAGCCCAGTACTTATTCTATAAATATACATATATATATACGCATATACAACGGGCTTCTTCCAGTTTCCGTCTACCAAATCCACTCACAAGGCTTTGGTCGGCCCGAGGCTATGGTAGGAGACACCTGCCTACGGTGCCACGCAGTGGCACTGAACCCGGGACCATGTGGTTGGTAAGCAAGCTACTTTTTTTGCGGGGGGTTAAAGTGGTAACAAAAACAGGACAGTAAGAACAAAACAGCAAAAACAAACGGTGAGGGCTATTAAGCCATTACTAGGTGAAGGGATGAGCGAGGGAAAAACGATCTTTGAGAAAGGACAGGCAAAAACACGTCTTGTCTTTAGGAAGTAAGTGGGAGAAAGAAGGATAGATAGCCGTTGGTCACGTGTGAGCAACGAGAGAGTAAAGGAGGAAGTGAGAGAGAGAGAGAGAGAGAGAGAGAGAGAGAGAGAGAGAGAGAACGATGAAGGGGAGAGGAGAAGAATTAGAGAAAGGGTGGGAGAGAAAAACAGAAAGGAAGAAGAACAAGAGAGGGAGATAGAATAGAGATGGGTTGTAGAGTGCGCATCGGAATTAAGATAAAACTTACTTGGAAATGGATGCGTGGCGTTCAATCATATAATGATAGAAATATATATATATATGTATATATATATATACATATATATATATATATATATATATATATATATATATATATATATATATATATATATATATATATATATATATATATATATATATATATATATGCATATATATACACACATACATGTACATGCCTACATATATATGTATATATACATGTATATATGAATACACGACGTTAAAAAAACGTGACAAAATGAGAAACGAGAACATAAAAAACAAAAGCATGGAAAACGAACTTTTTCGAACAACGAATGAAACAAACAGAGAAACGCGACGGGCAACATAAAGAACACTCCCTTCATATATATATATATATATATATATATATATATATAGCTATATAATAGATAGATAGATAGATAGATAGATAGATAGATAGATAGATAGATAGATAGATAGATATATTTATATATATATGTGTGTGTGTGTGTGTGTGTGTGTATGTGATCTAGCCGCATGTACGCTTAGATACATGCGTATCTATCTGAATTATATATGTGCATCGTGCGCGTGTGCATGCAGATGTATGTGTGCATGGTGGTGGTGGTGGTGGTGCTGCTGCTGCTGCTGCTGTTGTTGGTGCCGTTCTGGTAAGGGATGACTGTATATGACTGTACATGTGTATAGTCTTCATAAATGTCACATATCCGTCGCACGTACTGTAATCATATGTCTGCAAGTGTATTGGCGACAGTGTCTATGTGTGAACAATCAAGATTTATTGAGGACGACAGGAAACGTAAGATGGGCGTGTCCAAGAGGGGATAAAAAAAATAGAGACGAGGAGACAATATATAAGGAGGTTTTGGAGATGGTTGTTGCAGCCGTTTAGGGAGGATCGGTGTTATGAGTATAGTAGAAAGAGATAAGGGAGATGGGGTGGGGTGGGGCTATTGAACGAGGGTGGTTCGTTTGCGGAAGTGTTGTTCTTCGATTCAGGTCCACCATTGCAACGGTGAGTCGTGCTCGCTGACTAACAATTAGCAGCAGCAGTAGTAGCAGCAGCAGCGACGGCGACGACGACAACAACAACACCTATACAGGCGCAGGAGTGGCTGTGTGATAAGTAGCTTACTTACCAACCACATGGCTCCGGGTTCAGTCCAACTGCGTAGCACCTTGTGCAAGTGTCTTCTACTATAGCCTCGGGCCGACCAAAGCCTTGTGAGTGGATTTGGTAGACGGAAACTGAAAGAAGCCCGTCGTATATATATATATATATATATATATATATATATATATATATATATATATGTGTGTGTGTGTGTGTGTGTGTGTGTGTGTGTGTGTGTGTGTGTGTGTTGTGTGTCCCATGTTTGTCTCCCCAGCATCGCTTGACAACCGATGTTGGTGTGTTTAGGTCCCCGTAACTTAGCGGTTCGGCAAAAAGAGACCGATAGAATAAGTACTAGGCTTACAAAGAATAAGTCCTGGGGTCGATTTGATTCGACTAAAGGCTGTGCTCCAGCATGGCCGTAGTCAAATGACTGAAACAAGTAAAAGAATAGAAGAATTTAAATAATACCGACAACGACGACGAGCATCAACAACAACAACAATAACAACGAGGTCAACAGCAGTAACAACAACAACAATAGCAGCAGCACCAATAGCGAGAACTACAGCAACACAAACAACAATGGCGACCATTACAACGACCAACGAACTATACAGCATTTACGCCAGACGAAAAGGGTTTTGATTTTGACGACGACATTATGGCTATCCTTGTTGTTGTATAACCGTAAGTCGGTTCTGATGAAGTAAACCAATGATCAATAACAATCCGACCATGGCTATACCGTCTTATTTTTCCAGGTACAGAGTACCTGGAACAACATAAGCCAATGTGTTCCCTCTCTTTTGTTTGTGTGTGTGTATGATTCAAGAGAGATTTATCTGTTATTTCTGACAAATCGAATAACCAGGGATAAGTTCTCACGTTATCTGTTATTTTGTTAATGATTTTAATCTTAGTTATTTATTGTTTCTGTTTTATTGTTGTTTTGTTGTTGTTGTTACTACTGTTCTGGATATTCCTGCTGTTAATCTTCTTGTTGAGGTTCCTGTTTTCATCTCTCTGAGTAGTAAATTGGACAAGTGTCTTTCTACAGTAGGCATGGTTTGATCTGAGTGAACGGAAGGAAACAATATCAAAGTCGATCTAATGGAATGCACCTGTATTTCCAAAGAGCCGTAAAGTGTTTGAAAACCCTTGTGCTATATATATGCTTATATCACCATGACACACGCTGTCGTAGTTATTGTTGAAGATATTGCTATGATACAGTTGATTTTCTTGAGTCCAGAGTTCGTTCTAATCAGGCAGATCCATGATCAAAAGTGTTTTAATCCTTACCAAATAGACTGTTTGTCATACATCAAGGTTTATACTGTACAAAAATTTCTAAATCGGTAGGCGTGAGCTGAGAGAGATTTGGCTGTCGTTTCTGAAAATTCAAGTGACCGTGTAGATCAAATGTTCTCAAACGGAGTCTGTATGACCTTTAGGGGTCCATATATAAATTTGTTGTTAAAGTTTATGAGCAATAAATTGGTTATACATCTAGAATACATAACATATTCTAGGAATTAAAAATACTAAAATAGGAAGCAAAGGTGCTCACAAATAAAAGATGGTTATGAACCATTGATGTAGACTGTAGAAATTGAAGTGAGAAACAATTTTACTACCAGCCATGATCGAATTGTAAATGCATAAGAATCTGTAGGAATGCATCCACGCTAAAAGATATAAATTAATGTTAAATTTTACACACACACACACACACACACATACATACATACATACATACATACATACATACATATATGAAGGTAAGTTACTTTAAGATTTCGTGTATAATATGCAACAGCGAAGAATAAACATCTGGTATTTTAGGCCTAAATAATATTTCTGTTTCTATGTATTCAAGTTCCTGCCGATATAGACCATCTCAAGCGGCCGACCAATTCTTGCGGACTTCCTTATTTATAACTTCCATATCTACCTTGAGATGACAAATCAACCTCGTAAAAATCTTCGCTTTATTTTATTTTATTTTATTTTATTTTATTTTATTTTTGTTTTAGCTTAAAGGCTGATCCTATAAGAGCAAGGTAATGTGTGAGGCGGCGGCGGCAGCAGTTTAAGAAGACATGAAAGGTATAAGACACTGGAGATGTCTTTATTTCATTAGAACATTCAGATACAAAGAAACAGGAAAGTAGAATTAAATTGTCTCTAAAAATAATCTGTAAATGTGGGTGGTTTACAAAATCTTTGTCGGCTCATAACATCTATAATAATACGTACATCTAATTTTGATTTGGGTGAAAATAAAATTTTAAAAAGATGGCGTGCTTAATATAGAAGGCGTTTAACAGCATAAAAACTAATGTTTTGATTATATTGATTCGATTTATATTGATCTCCTTGATACTTTATCAGCTAGTGGTTTCAAATTCGAACGTACAAGAAATATCACTCGAGGGCGAGAGGTTACCCATCTTCGGTACCGGGGCTCACAGCTGTTAATGGTAAAGCTATTGTAACGTTTGTCATTATGTCTTTCTGTCTGCTACATTCATTCAGTGTTAAGTAATCTGGTTATCTTAACAAAAGCCAAAATCTATATCTCAATTTTGACTTCTTCTGCTTGGTAACTTTTAACGCAGCCAAACACCAAAGTAATAATAATAATGATAATAATAATAATAATAATAATAATAATAATAATAATAATAATAATAATAATAATAATAATAATAAATAAAAAAAGGATGAATATCACAACTTCTCGTAAAATCGTTAGCCGTTTTACAGTCTTACGGCTTTGTAAGATAAGACGATCGTTACCAATGTCGTTGTTATTGAGACTTGTAGTTACGTAATTGTTGCAATTATTATTGCTTAATGTTAGTGATGTTGTTGTTGGTCAAGTTGCTGCAGCTGCAACTACTGCAAGAATCACTTGTTGTTGTTGTTGTTTACGTTGCTTCAGCTGCTACTGATGCAGTCAATTGTCGTTGCAGTGCGTCGTTGCTGATGTCTAGACTAACTCCCACTTCCTGTGATCATGCCGTGAACGATTTCGATAAAAGTAATTTAATGAAATTAGTTACGTATGCACAGCTGTAATATTCTACATTTATCATAGCTATCCTTCCTTTTCATGATTCATAATGATACGGAGTTAAAGAAAGAGACATAAAAGAGAGAGAGAGAGAGAGAGAGAGAGAGAGAGAGAATAACAAAGAGATAAATGAGAGATAGAGATAGATAGATAGATAGATAGATAGATAGATAGATAGATAGATAGAGCGTGAGAGAGAAAAAGAGGGAGAGAAATAGAGAAATAATGATAGAGACAATGATAACTTTCCCGTTTTGTTACTTGACTTGCCTGTCTCTCTCGCTACACCAACCATTCAGAGGCTGTCTTTCGTTTTCAGTTTTGCTTCTTAATGAAACCTCTTTTCTACTCTTCTCATGTCTTCTCAAAAGTGATTAGAAATTTAACTCCTGGAATTTCATATCAAACACAAAGACTGAGCTAACTGATACCCACCACCACCACCAACAACAACAACAACAACACTACCACCACTGCCACCACTATCACTACCTCTACCGCCATTTTTCTCTTCAGACAGTCATGAGGATAATAATTAGTTAAAATATAAATAGAGACACACATTGTCAGAGAGAAGTAGAGAGATAATTAGACAGATAAACACATAAACACACACACATGCACACACATATGTATGTATGTATGTATGTGCGTGTTTGAGTGTGTGTATGTGTGGTGTATACAGAGAGTGAGAAAAGGTGGAGGAAGAAAGAAGAGAAACGTAACTTGATTGATCTCAAAAAGCAACAGTCTTCTCTGATAATAACTTGAACAATATTTAACAAATGATATTACAATATATTTCATGTTTAAAATTACTTCCCGAGCAAGACATATACGTATATAGACATACATTCATGCATACGCATATACGTCACTTGCATATACACAAACATGTATGTATGTATGTATGTATGTATGTATGTATGTATGTATGTATGTATGTATGTATGTATGTATCCTAATTGAAGAAGTATACAGCATCAAATGAAAAATGAACAACACTAGATTTAAATCTCTTTCATAGCTTCCAGATAGATAATAAATGTGTATTCCATCTGCGCTTTGACGGTTATAAATTAATCTCCAGCCCAAAGCCTTGCTCAGTTCTCTGATGTTTATCACAAATGTTGTAATGCACAAATACTTCTCGTATGTTTACGAACGCCATGAAAGCTAAGTAGAATTGCTATTTCTGTTTTTGCACATATTTAAAATGGAAGCGAATGTATTGAGATATTAGATCATTTATTTTTGCTAATTATGATATTAGAAAGAGTGGGACTGAGAATGCGTGGTAATGGGTATATAGTTTATTGATTTGTTTCTACTATATAACTGTTAATCTTGTTGATTCACCTTGAATGATCAATGGATTGTTAATTCTACGTGATCGGCTACTTGTATTTTTGCCTGCACCGCCATATTGCATTCTATTCTTTTACTTGTTTCAGACGTTTGACTGCGGCCATGTCGGAGCAGCGCCTTTACTCGAAGAAATCGATCCAAGGACTTATGCTTTGTAAGCCTAGTACTTTTTTTTGCAGAAACACTAAGCTACGGGGACGTAAACACACCAATATCGCTTGTCAAGCGATGGTGGGGAGACAAACACAGACACACAAACATATACATATATACATACACATATATATATATATATATATATATATATATATATATATATATATATATATATATATATATATATATATATATATACGACGGGCTTCTTTCAGTTTCTGACTACCAAATCCACTCACAAGGCTTTGCTCGATCCGAGGCTATAGTAGAAGACACTTGCCCAAGGTTCCATGCTGTGGGATTGAACCTAGAACCATGTGGTTGGTAAGCACACTTAATTTATATTAACTAAAATTTAAGGGTTTTCTCCCATATTTGTTCTCTGTTTTTTTTTAGCCTTGATTTTGTCATTTACATAATCATAACGATATTCTCACACATCATGTAAAGTTTGTAATTTTATTTGAATAAATTTATATTTCTTGGTTTATTATATTATGTATGTTGGCGCCTTAATTGCGTTGATACAACATTATCATCATCATCATGGGTATTGCTGCCATGATGATGATAATGACAATGATCATAATATTCATCATCATCAACATCATCATCGTCGTCGTCATCATCATCATCATCATCATCATCATCATCATCATCATCACCATCACCATCATCGCCATCATCATCGTCGTCGTCACCATCATCATCATAACTACCACCATCATCACCACCACCAACAACAACAACATCAGCTTCACTACAACCACCACCATCAGCATCACTACGACTACCGCCATAAACATCATCATTATTATCCTCCTCCTCCTCATCATCATGGTCATCATCACCATCGCCATCACCATCACCATCATCATCATCGTCAACGACAGCAACAACAAATGGTATTTATTCTATTCTGGGAAGTAACTCGGCAGTTTTACGATCCAACCTGAATACAGTATATCAGTGAGATGGACTATATCATATGTACACACGAATCATCATCCCTGATTATAAAATTAAAGACTTGTTGATTGGTTTTTAGCTTCACGAAATTACATAATTACGGAAGGACAAGCGCATTATCTACCTGGATAGTGTTTCTATCACAAGTGGCATTTCATACAGACCTGGGGATGAAATTCTCTAAATCAATGGTTCACAACTAACGTCCACATGACGCCTGGGGGTCCATGTAAGATTTTGGGGTCCACACAAGCAAAATAGTAAATTGGGAATCTACAGCAGTATTTTAAATGGTCCATGAAAAATATCTTCTTTTAGATGTATTTATTGCAAGCAAAAGCTAGATTTCATTGTCAATCAGGGTTCATATGACGCTTGGGGGCCCATATTAGATTTTGGGGCCCACAAAAGCAAAATAGTAAATTGAGAACCTACAATTGAGAACCTACAACAGGTGCTTGCGTAGCATACTTAAAATCAGATGACCCGAACACATAAGCAATATGCAGTTATGGCAAAGAACGAATCAAGTTTCGATTAGGGAGCAAATATTTAAGAAAAAGTGGAAGTGGATTGGTAGCACAATTAGAAAGGACACACCAAATGTAGCAAAAAGTGCTTTACGGTGGAATCCGGATGGATATAGAAAGTGGGGTAGGAGTAAAAATTCGTGGCGTAGATCAACACAAAAGGAACTAGAGAAATGGGGACATTCATGGCAGAGTATAAGTACAGAAGCGAAAAATTATGCGACATGGAACTCAATTATAAGTGACCTATACTCCGCGTTGGAGGGTTAAAGGCAAGAAAGAAAGACAATATTATTTTAAAGGGTCCATGAAAAATACTTTGTTTTAGACGTATTTATTGCAAGCAACAGCTAAATTCCATTCTTTAACATTTTACATAGCTTAACGTGTTTCCAGCCACTGAAACATGTTCTCTCAGAGATCAGAGAGCACTATTGCAAACCTATACAATTTAACGTGTGATAAACAAAATTGGAATTTTGAAAGAAGTTTTGTATAAAACTAGTTTTTGAACATTGAATGGCTATGGGGGTTCACCAGAGTAAAGTAATAATCATAAGGGTCCATAGATAAAAAGAAAGGAAAAATGGCTGAGAACCACTGCACGAAATAAAGTGAACTGTAACATGTAGTTTTGATAATGATTGCCAAATACACAACAAAGTGCTTTTAACGGATTTAAACTGGAAACTTAGGAACTGGTAGTTCAGAACCGTATCTTTCTCAGCTATTTCATTAGTATATATTAAACTGTTAACTGTATAAAATTCTACTCAGAGTTTTAATTTGACTGAAGATTAATGATGTATAATGTATGAGACTATGATATACTGTTTTTTTTTTCTGTATATTACTTGTTTTTGCTTCATGTTCAAATGAAAATCGAATGCATATAACACATGTAACGCATCTAATCCTGCTGACTGTTGCTCTTACCATTTTCTTCCTTCTATTATCAACAAAAACAAAATAAATTTTGATGAAGTGAAATATGACTTTTCTCAGAGAAAATACGTTACTTAGTATTTTTCAGGTATATCTACATTTATTTTTCTGTTCTGCTGAAAGAAGAAGCTTATTTAATTACGTCAGCTTGTTAATTGAGGAAGATACAGCTTCAGACTGTCAGGTTGTTAATTGAGAGAGGTACAGCTTCAAAAACATAGCCATAAATCATTTATTTCAGCTCTCTGTATCAGCCTTGGAAATTACGGTATCTATTACAATACTAAGAATGGTTTACGAATCGATAACATCTGCGCTAAGGACAACATCTCACTAATTAAACCAGTTCTTTCTTAACATTTATAGAAAGTATTCGGCAACATTAACTTCAGAGTTATATATACTTCATAAGGGCTATAAATGATTCATGAATACGGAATTTATACACCTTTGATAATAATATCAACATGTGCAGGTGCAATGGCCCAGTGGTTAGGGCAGCGGACTCACAGTCGTAGGATCGCGGTTTCGATTACCAGACCGGGCCTTGTGAGTGTTTATTGAGTGAAAACACCTAAAGTTCCACAAGGCTCCGGCAGGGGATGGTAGCAAACCCTGTTGTACTCTTTCACCACAACTTTCTCTCACTCTTTCTTCCTGTTTCTGTTGTGCCTGTATTTCAAAGGGGCCAGCCTTGTCACACTCTGTGACACGCTGAATCCTCCCGAGAACTACGTTAAGGGTACACGCGTTTGCGGAGTGCTCAGCCACTTGGACGTTACTTTCACGAGCAACTGGAACCCTCGTCGTCGTAACCGACGGAGTGCTAACCATCAACAAATTTAGAGAAAGTAACCGATTGCTTTTCTTTAATATAATATAGTTATATACATTTATGTACATTACCTTTATATCTTTCAGACAAATTTCAATTGATTTTCCTTTAAGAAAGAACCATTTTATTGCATAGATGCTTTTAATGTAAAGAACTACGAATACAAAACACCTGTTCTTTTGAGTTTAAGTACCTTAGCATAACGGGGTACTTATTTACTGAAACTGACCCATAATTTATTTTCTTTACTTAATAGCTCAGAATCCATTTATTTAAAACTGATGATCAGCATTACTATGCTGAGCCCTAGGCAAAATCACTTAAAAATCAGGATGATCTAGATTATTCAAAGTTAGATTCAGTACATAAGTAACAAGAATTTCATTGCCTTTTAATATTGAGTACAAGTCCTTCCAGGCTTATTGTTCGTTACAGTAACAGTAGTTTTGCTATACCAGCTAGTAGCCCTTCAGTTAGACTGTAGTCTTTCATTGCATGCATATAAGACGTCGAGCCGGCAGAATCGTTAGCATGCCGGACAAAATGCCTCGCTGCATCTCTTCCGGCTTTATATTCTGTGTTTAAATACCACCAAGGTCGACTTTGTCTTTCGTCATTTCGGTGTCTATAAAATAAGGGTCAGTCGGGGTAGATGTAATGGACTAGCCACTTCCATTAATTTCCAGGCCTTGTGCCTATAGTAGAAAGGATTATATATTTATTGTAACAATGTTGTTAGTTCTCGTTTAATGCGAAAAATAGATGCGTTGGAGCTTAAAAGACGCTTTTAATGCATACGGTACAATGTCATTCCAATAGTCTTATCTAGATAGACATCACTTAATATTTTACCAACATGGAAACTGGAACGAACAATTTTCAGTATAAATTATATATGACACAGGACAGTTTCAAAGGCATACACTTTTACTCTTTTACTCTTTTACTTGTTTCAGTCATTTCACTGCGGCCATGCTGGAGCACCACCTTTAGTGGAGCAAATCGACCCCAGGACTTATTCTTTGTAAGCCTAGTACTTATTCTATCGGTCCGTTTTGCCGAACCGCTAAGTTACGGGGACGTAAACACACCAGCATCGTTTGTCAAGCGATGTTGGGGGGACAAGCACAAACACACATACACATACATATATAAACATAGACATATATACGACGGGCTTCTTTCAGTTTCCGTCTACCAAATCCACTCACAAGGCTTTGGTCGGCCCGAGGCTATAATAGAAGACACTTGCTCAAGGTACCACGCAGTGGGACTGAACCCGGAACCATGTGGTTGGTAGGCAAGCTACCTACGTACCACACAGCCACTCCTGCGCCATAGGATACGCTTATTTTTTTAAATCCTATGAGAGATTTTGCTCTATCTGTAGCTTCTTGAATGCTGTATGCCACATATTTTCTTATTTAATATTCCAAAGACGCCTAACTTCTTAACTGTAATGAGAAAATTATTAAAAATATCACAAAATGAAAATGAATTAATAAAGGGGTGATTTTTTCAACATTTAATAAATATTTAGAAAGTTTGTCTATCAAGAGTTAAATGGTTAATCAGGAATTAAAAAGTAAATCTTTCGCATAAATGGTACTGTCTCACTGAAAATTTACAATGTAGAGAAACAAGATTTAAAGTACATTTTATAATGTATTCTTCTTAATGGCTATAAATATATATGTGGATGTGTAGGTGTGTGTGGACGTGGTCGTATATCTGTGTACGAGAATTTGTATATATTTGTATATGTATATATATATATATATATATATATATATATATATATATATATATATATATATATATATTCACACGCACATATATAGACAGAAATACACAGACAGACATATATATACATATATAAATATATATATCTGATTATATTTCAACGTTGATTTATTTGTTCTGCGAATTCCTGGCTAATTCTTGGCTTCTGAGCAAACTAAAGTTATTAGAAATTCTTTGGTTGAAATAATTATATACAAATTTACTGCTATAGAATTTGTAATGATTCCGAATAAATATGGTAGAAATTGATGACATAAAAATACTAGCAAGTTTCATTTGAAAGTATCTTGTATAATTTATTGTTGATCCCTTAGATCTGAATTTTTCCTTAATTCCACGTTACTTTAACGTCGTGGTCTTTTATAATTGAAACATATATGATACTATTTAGTATAATTCCCAACTATAGTGTTGAGAAAGAGACAAGTTCCTTGTAATCCGAACGGATGGCATGGTTTGGTTTCGATCATCTGTAACTCTTACGCCATTTATGCCTCTTCAAAAAATATGTTGAATTATCATTGGATTATTTTTTCATCGTTAGTAATGCATTGTGTGGAGGCGCAATGGCCCAGTGGTTAGAGCAGCGGACTCGCGGTCGTAGGATCGCAGTTTCGATTCCCAAACCGGGCGTTGTGAGTGTTTATTGAGCGAAAACACCTAAAGCTCCACGAAGCTCCGGCAGGGGATGGTAGCGAACCCTGCTGTACTCTTTCACCACAACTTTCTCTCACTCTTACGTCCTGTTTCTATTGTGCCTGTAATTCAAAGGGTCGGCCTTGTCACACACTGTGTCACGCTGAATATCCCCGAGAACTACGTTAAGGGTACACATGTCTGTGGAGTGCTCAGCCACTTGCCTGTTAATTTCACGAGCAGGCTGTTCCGTTGACCGGATCAACTGGAACCCTCGACGTCGTAAGTGACGGAGTACCAACAACAATGCATTGTGTCAACGAGACAACCTCCAAAATTCATCTGATTAGAGGTGAGGGATAGTTGATTATATCGACGCCGAGTCCCTAACTGGTGCTTAACATCATCGACCCCAAAAAGGATGAAAGGGTAAGTCGCCTTCTGTAGCATTCGAACACAGAACGTAAGGCGCCGGGAAAAAATGCCGATAATTATGTATGTATCTTTTTTTATATCTTTTTACTTGTTTCAGTCACTAGACTGCGGCCATGCTGCAGCACGACCTGGCATTCTTAGACGAATTAATCTACCCCAGTACTTTTTCTTTTTAAACCTAGTATTTATTCCATCGGTTTCTTTTGCCGAACCGTTAATTTACGGAGACGCGAACACACCAACACCGGTTGAATGCACAAACACAAAGACATATACACATAGACACACACACACACACACACACACACACACACACACACACACACACACACACACACACACACACACACACACATATATATATATATCAATGATGATGAAATTTCAAGTAGTTGTGCGGTATAAGGAAGGGTCAGCCTCGCATAAAAAAATTAAACTCCACAGAAGTTTTATTATTTAAACAGGAGTTTTACTAGTATAAATACTGGGAATCTCACTGTCTTCAGTGTGTGTGTGTGTGTGTGTGTGTGTGAGAGAGAGAGAAAGAGAACAAGAGAACGAGGAATAAAAGAATTATTGCTACTTTATGTGTATTGTGACTTATAGTAGTAGAAGACTATCTAAAATTACTATATTATATGGTGTCAGGTATTGCTGGTTCTCTGGTTCGTTTCATACAAATATATTTGCGGTCAAGTAGAGTTTTAAAAGATGTACGCCAATAATTTTTGTGAAGCAAAGCTCGTTCAAAAAGGTATAGGTATTTATGTTTATCCTATCCAACTATCTAATCAGAACAGACAGTTTATTGCTGTGATAGTATAAAGGTTATATATCTATAACCATTATACAAACAGAAATATGAACATTGCAGGTAAAGCAGTCGATGCTGTCGTACGCGGAAATATATACATATACAAAGACATAAATATATTTCTTTCTTCCATCTATCTCTCTTTTCCCTTTCTCCCAACCTCTCTCTCTCTCTCTCTCTCTCTCTCTCTCTCTCTCTCTTTCTCTCTCTCCAACCTCTCACCATTATCACCATTACATCCCATGTTTTAGTCCCATCCAAGAGTCAGTGAATTGACCCACAGATACGCATATGTATAGACATATACACCCATACGTCCAGATGGACAGGAGTGAGGCAACTGCGCAGCATAGACTTCCGGACATCCGCCCAATTTTAATGCATATTTTTGTATGGCATTTCACAAATCCTGCTTCAATAATAAGTACTTAGTTTTGATTAAGGCTATTAATTTTGTATACATTCTGTTAAATTGCGAAAAGTTGGCACCTCACCCTAATATTACGTGATAATTTCCAAGCGCTTTCAGTTTGGGCGTCTATAAATATGAAGTGGATATTAGAAATAGTGCACAGCATCGGTGTTAAATCGTTTAGTGACTTTTCTAATGCACGCATAGTGATGATAAATGTTTTGATCAATTATAATATTCTATAATTACTACATCCTCACTTGAATTGCATCCCTAATTGATAAATGGTTAAAAATCAATAAGTCAAGTGCTAATAGCACTATCAAAAATCACACATTTTACAGCACGACCACCACAAACAAAATGGACATCAACACCTTTACCTCATTACTCCTGTATCAGTATAAATTCGATGACCACCACCACCACCGCCGCCGCCGCCGCCGCCGCCGCCGCCACCACCACCGCCACCGCCGCCGCCGCCGCCGCTGCCACCACCACCACCACCGTCACCGTGCCGCTGTCGTCGTGGCACTACTGTCGCACTGCCGTAGTTGCCGCATTGCCGCTGTTGTCACCGTCGCAACCTTCACTCGTCCCACTATGGTACTCAGTGCCATCAACACTCACCAGTACTATCAACAGTGTTGGCAACAGCATCATAAATACCTTCAGCATTTACCCAGTACCGTCACCAAAATCAAAAAAATAAATAAATGAAACGAACAAATCTACAACCGCTAGTACATAAATAAGTGCCTCCACAACAACTAACAGCGAGTCAAGATAACACCGACAGAGAATTGTTCTACTTATTTTGGTTTATCACTTATTCTGGGAAGCAGCCAACTTTTCAGGGCGCTGATAGAGTGGAATTTGTCCTCTAACTGAAGATCTGACTCAAATGCTTGCAATGGAAACATAATATTGGTTTCTAAAGAAACTAGACAGGTTTAAAAGAAAGGTTCACGTAGGTTTGATCAAAACGAGATGAATCTAAAAACAAAAACAAAAATATCTTTAAAAAAAGGAGTAGTTGGCAAGCGAAAGAGTTTACTTTCTACGGCTTTTCGAAGCCTACCTACCAACATACATAAATGTGTGTATGTGTCTGTGTGAGTGTGTATGTACTTGTGCGCGCGCGCGTGTATAGCACACACACACACACACACACACACACACACACACACACACACACACACACACACACGCACATACATTTACATACACACATGCATGCACATATAATACATATATGTATATACACGTAAGCAACAGACGTACAAATTAATGAAGGAGCCGATATAATCGACTAATCGTTTAGAGCAGTGCTGCCGCCCAAATGCGATGCTTCATATCAGGAGAACTGAAATCAGCTCGAGAAATTTTAACATAAAATATGAAATATTATACACTGAAAAATAGGGAAATTTTTCTTGCGTTTACTGCAATCTAGAAGAAACAGCCTGAAAGCTGCAATTCTTGAATTAAAAAGTGTGTTATGTTTACCGGATGTTCATAAATTATTTTTACAGCTTCCACAATTTATTGTATTGCATCGTGTAGATCTGTTGCGTCGATTTGTTTTGATGTTTCTTATAAAACTTCATTCGGAGGCGCAATGGCCCAGTGGTTAGGGCAGCGGACTCGCGGTTATAGGATCGCGGTTTCGATTCCCAGACTGGGCGTTGCGAGTGTTTATTGAGTGAAAACACCTAAAGCTCCACGAGGCTCCGGCAGGGGATGGTGGCGAACCTTGCTGTACTCTTTCACCACAACTTTCTCTCACTCTTTCTTCCTGTTTCTGTTGTGCTTGTAATTCAAAGGGTCAGCCTTGTCACACTGTGTCACGCTGAATATCCCCGAGAACTACGTTAAGGGTACACGTGTCTGTGGAGTGCTCAGCCACTTGCCTGTTAATTTCACGAGCAGGCTGTTCCGTTGATCGGATCAACTGGAACCCTCGACGTCGTAAGCGACGGAGTGCCAACAACAACAACAATAAAACTTCATTTACATTCCAGTAAACCCTGCTGACTTATCCTTATTTGCTTTTGTTTTTTTTTTTCTTTCCCGAAATTTTCAGATTGTAAAGGTAATTCATGGACACCCTAAATATATATTCTCTTGTTCTTTTATTCGTTTATTTGTTTCAGCCATTTGACTGCAACTATGCTGGAGCGCCGCCTTGAAGGGTTTTAGTCGAACAAATCGATCCCAGGACTTACGATTTAATCCTAGCGTTTTCTTTCACCGAACTGCTAAGTTACGAGGACGTGAACACACCAACACCGGTTGTCAAGCGGTGATGGGGAGACAAACACAGGCACAGAGACACATACACATAGATACACACACACACACACACACACATATAGATACATATATACGACAGCCTTCTTTCAGTTTCCGTCTACCAAATCCACTCACAAGGCTTTGGTCGGTCCGAGGCTATAATAGAAGGCACTTGCCCAAGGTTCCACGCTGTGGGAATTAACCCAGGTATATTTTACAGAGAATAAAGTAAATCTCGAACGCAGGATAGCTGTGAAAACAGCTTAGAATATTGAGTTCCGTATTCAAAGGGTTTAGCCTAATCTTCTCAAGTGTTTTCACAGCGACCCTGCGGTCGAGATTTACTTCATTTTCTGCAAAATACAGCTCATTTGGAATTACATTTGTACACACGCACACACAGGTATGTATGTGGTGGTGGTGGCACTCCGTCGGTTACGACGACGAGGGTTCTAGTTGATCCAATCAACAGAATAGCCAGCTCGTGAAATTAACGTTCAAGTGGCTGAGCACTCCACAGACACGTGTACCCTTAACATAGTTCTCGAGGAGATTCAGCGTGACACAGTGTGACAAGGCTGGCCCTTTGAAATACAGGTACAACAGAAACAGGAAGTAAGAGTGAGAGAAAGTTGTGGTGAAAGAGTACAGCAGGGTTCACCACAACCCCCTGCCGGAGCCACGTGGAGCTTTTAGGTGTTTTCGCTCAATAAACACTCACAACGCCCGGTCTGGGAATCGAAACTGTGATCCTAAGATCGCGAGTCCGCTGCCCTAACCACTGGGCCGTTGCTTCTCCACTGTATGTACGTATGTATGTATGTATGTATGTATGTATGTATGTGTGCGTGCTTGTGTGCATGTGTATGTGTGTCTGTGTTGTAACATCTTGAGTTATGCATATAAATGCGACTGTACATTTGTCCATATTTATGTATGCTTATGCACAAGCGTATGTTCATACGTATCCCATGTATCCCATGCACGCTATCATCTATGTCATCGACACTCGTTCTTATCGTCATCATCATCGCAGTCGTCATCATCATCTTGATCATCATCGTCATCATCCTCATTATCGTCATAATCAGCGTATGTTTACGACGCTCTAACACATCAAGTGTTGTTAGAATCGCTGTTCAACTTAAAATGACATTATTTGCGCCTGTTTATCTAATATTTTAAAGAAACATTCTGAAATTGCTTGCAAGGAATTGGTATAAATATATATATATATATATATATATATATATATATATATATATATATAATATGCTGTAAAATAAATTTTTGCTTGGAATAAAAGAAAAACATTTAGAAAACTAAACTTCATGGAAAATTTTTTTAAAGATGTTGTTTATATTTCTGGTTTTTTTTCTTTCTTTTGCGAATAAAGCCTTCATTTGGATGTTTTGTCAGAAGAAAAAAATGATTTGGTGTGCAAATTGTAACAAGAAATAGAAATAGAAAAAAAAAAGGAGGAGGGAAGGGTTATGTGGCGGAGATGAAGGAGGAAAAAGGAATCCGAGAATTAGAAGAATAGAGGTAAAAGAAGAAGACGAGGAAGAAGGAGGAGAAGAAGGAGAGGAAGAAGAAGAAGAAGAAGAAGAAGAAGAAGAAGAAGAAGAAGAAGAAGAAGAAGAATATGAGTATGAAAAAGATTAAGATGAAGGGGCAGTGGCAGTAGCAGCAGCAGCAGCAGCTGCATTAGTAGTAGTAGTAGTAGTAGTAGTAGGAGGAGGAGGAGGAGGAGGAGGAGGAGGTGGAGGAGATGAAGGATGATGATGAGGAAGAGGGGAGGAGGAGAAGAAGACGAATGATGAGGAGGAGGGGAGGAGGAGAAGAAGGATGATGAGGAGGGGGAGGAGATGAAGGATGATGATGAGGAAGAGGGGAGGAGGAGAAGAAGACGAATGATGAGGAGGAGGGGAGGAGGAGAAGAAGGATGATGAGGAGGGGGAGGAGAAGAAGAGGGAGGAGGAGGAGAAGAAGAAGAAGGAGGAGGAGGAGGAGGAGGAGAAAGAGGATCTTTCTACCTCCACCTCCAAAGGGGCAGTAACGCCCACTTTGGGAACCATTGCTCTAAACAAGTGGTTTTCAACCGAAGTCCATATGGCCTCCTAGGGTCCATATAAGACTTTTGGGGGTCCAAGCAAAAAAATAGTAAATTAGGGATCAACAACAGTATTTTAAGGGCTTCTGAAAAAAAATTTGTTTTAGATGTATGTATCGGTATGTATTGCAAGAAACAGCTTGGTTTCTTTCTCTATCATTTTACATAAGCTCAACCTACACAAGTTTATGTGCGAAAAACAGAATAAGAATTTTGAAAGAAGTTTCTATAAACCCAGTTTTTAAGCGTTGAATGGCTATTGTAGTCCACCTGAATAAAGCAGAAACCAAAGGGGTCTATAAATAAATAAAAAATGGTTGATAACCCCCGTTCTAAACAATTAACATACAGCCTCTAGAACCATTATCCTTCGGATACTTGTTGTTGGCACTCCGTCGCTTACGACAACGCGGGTTCCAGTTGATCCGATCAATGGAACAGCCTGCTCGTGAAATTAACGCGCAAGTGGCTGAGTACTCCACAGACACATATACCCTTAACGTAGTTCTCGGGGAGATTCAGCGTGACACAGAGTGTGACAAGGCTGACCCTTTGAATTAACAGGCACAACAGAAACAGGAAGTAAGAGTGAGAGAAAGTTGTGGTGAAAGAGTACAGTAGGGTTCGCCACCATCCCTTGCCGGAGCCTCGTGGAGCTTTAGGTGTTTTCGCTCAATAAACACTCACAACGCCCGGTCTGCCAATCGAAACCGCGATCCTATGACCGCGAGTCCGCTGCCCTGACCACTGGGCCATTGCACCTCCTTCGGATACTAAAACTGTCCTTATATATACTTATAGATACTTAAGCTACTAACTTATGTAATTGAGGACCCTGGTTCACATACTGGCTCACATACGCTATATCCACTGACCCAGAGATGCATAATTTCTCGTATTACATTGTCTTTTCGAACTGACAAACTATGTACCACAGTTCCTCAAACCACTCTAACGCTCATCGATTAATTGTTTGCCCTACACCAAGTATTTTGCTCAGCTTTCCCCTCCAGAATTACTGTTTTCTGTAATCCCCTGTCTCTTACGCTCATCAGTTTAAACATAAATCATGTCTTTCTCAACAATCTATGAAATACTGCAATTACTGTCCTTAGTCGTCAATCCTCGTCCCCCACCCACCTTTTGACTGCATGTAATAATAATCCTTTCTACTAAAGACACAAGGCCTGAAATTTTGAGGGAGAGGGACAAGTCGATTATATTGACTCCAGTGTTTCACTAGTACTTAATTTATCTACCCCGAAAGTATAAAAGGCAAAGTCGACTTCGGCGGAATTTGAACTCAGAACGTGAAGACGGACCAAATACCGCTAGGCATTTCGCCCGGCGTGCTAACGATTCTGCCAGCACGCAATAATAACAACAAAACAAACAGTTAAGGCGGCGAGCTGGCAGAAACGTTAGCCCACCGGGCAAAATAAATTAAGTACAAGTTGCGTACTGGGGTCCATCTAATCGACTGGCCCCGTCCACCAAAATTTCGGGCCTTGTGCCTAGAGTAGAAAAGAATAATAATAATAAAAGAAACAGATGTTGAATTTGCCTTTCATCCTCTTGGGGTCGATAAATTAAGTACCAGTTGCGTTCTGGGGTCCATCTAATCGACGGTCTCCTTGTTCAAAATTTGCGGACCTTGTCCCTAGAGCAGAAAAGAATAAAACAAACAGCTAGTGGAACCACTACAGCTTTGTATGACCATTGATATGTTCAGATATGTTATTATTGTGAAGGTAGCTTCAGACAGACGCTGATCAGGCAAGCATATAATGAAAGGTATTTCAGTCGGTACCATCCTATTCTTTTCTCACATAATGTTTTATGAACTACATGAATTAATGTGTCCTTTATTTCAGAGGGGTAAAAGGATTTGGCCGTTGTTGCTAGCAAATCGATTACCAACAAGAGGGCCCCTCGCTGGCTAGAAGGGTGGAATTAATATAGAAACTAAAGTGGATATAGCATTTAAATAGTCATAAAAGAGTTATAATTTCAAATCGGCTGCCGACATTTAATAGTTTTTTTTTTTTTTTACTAAAACAATTATATTTTGTCCATCGTCTTAGCTCACCTTACTGGTTTTTAAACAAGAACCAGATTTTCGGGTAAAACATCAATATTCGTAACAGACCATTCATATACGCTTTTTGATCAAATGAAATTATGCAAATGCCTTATTTTTTTTATATATCAGCAAAGATACACATGACTGAGTACGTACAGCGAATATTAATAGAAACACGCAAGTACACACATATATATACACACACAAACATCCTCACACGCATACATTACATACCAACACATAAACCTGCAAAAATATTAAACATTACAGATTTGTAAACACTGTTTTGAAATGAACAAGAACAATTAACACTCTAACAGGAATCCAACCACTTTTCATGGTCCCTGCATAAAATATTTAGCAATAACACGTGATTAAATGTGTTATTACTTGTTAAAATTACTCAACCATGATGTGCTCGTTTGTGTGTGATTACACATACGTATCCATATGTAAGTGTGTGTATATATGTGTGCATACATACACACACGCACACACACACACACATACACACACACATATATATACACACATATATACACACATAAATGCACACGCTTTCATACACACACACACGTATATATATATATATATATATATATATATATATATATATATATACATACATATATATGTATGTATTTGTGTGTATGTGTGTGTATGTGTGTGTGTGTGTGTGTATGTGTGTGTAAAAGCTATTAGCAACGGAAGCAGCTTTTGTAGCGAACATTAATTGGCTCATCCAACTTAACTGGAGGCGGTGTTTTTGAAGCCTTAGACAACGAAATTCGTCCTGTGAAATCCTATGAACGTTAGGTGCTAAAAAAAGCACAGAATATATCGGCAGACAACAATTTCGTCAGTACCGGCTGATTGGAATGTTGTGTCATATGATTTCAGCATAAACTGCACATCATCAGCAACAGGTATTCGACTACCAAATGCCAGATCGAAAATCCGTCAAACCGATATAGTTTAAACAAACCATACTGTTACTGACGTCCCAGAAAGCTGGTGGGTTGTGTATAATAAATTAAGTGCTAGCGACGAAAGTAGCCTTTGCAACAAATATATATTTGCACACCCAACTTGACTTAGATGTGCTATTTTGATATGCAAATTTATATTGGTGTGACGGTGCTGCCAAAATATTCTTCTAAAACTTTTTAGTACCCAATGTCTATACAAGATAATTTCTCAAGACGATAACCGTAGCCTACGGAGTTGACATCAACCCATCTATGTTAATTTGGATGTGCATACGGCTTCCTAATTATTAGTACTTGAGATCTTCCAATTAGGATGTGTAGTGAAGGCGCATGGCTCTGTGGTTAGAGCGTCGATCATACGATCGTGAGGTTGTGAGTTCGAATCCCGGACCGGGCTGCGCGTTGTGTTCTTGAGCAAGACACTTTGCTTCACGTTGCTCCAGTTCACTCAGCTGTAGAAATGAGTTGCGACGTCACGTGTGCCAAGCTGTATCGGCCCCTTTGCCTTTCCCTTGGATAACACCGGTGGCGTGGAGAGGGGAGCCCGTTATGCATGGGTGACTGCTGGTCTTTCATAAACAAACTTGCCCGGACTTGTGTCTGAGAGGACAATTTTCTAGGAGCAATCCCATGGTCAGTCATGACTGAAGGGGATCTCAGCAGCTCAGCGTGTGTGTGTGTGTGTGTGTGTGTGTGTGTGTGTGTGTGTGTGTGTGTGTGTGTGGTTTTAGACTGTTACTAGTTGCAGCTAAATGAACCAAAAGTTCCTTCTGTATAGAGAACATATAGTTGTGTGCACATTTCTATAGTTTTTAAATAAGATTTAAGCAACTGAAATTATGAACCTATGGGAAAACATTCCTTAGCGTTAATGGAAGTTATTCCGAGAAGGGAGACAACTCACAAGATTTCAAAAGGCCAAAATTTTAATGGAGATATACAATAAGATATGAATCTCATATTTTGCAGCAACAGTGACAAGTTAACCTATATTCCGGTCTTAATAAACCTCTTCAGCGAAGTAAATTCAACTCTCAACTGTTAAGATTACAGTACTTCAGTCGTAGAGTTGAAGAGCTTATATCTTTTGATTTGAAAATAATTACCTCATTAGACAATTTCAAATAATAACACTGGATAACTTTTCAAGAGTGACATTTCTTCTTAATTAGTTTATTCATTAGTGATGTCTTGGATCTTTCTCACCTTTGGTCTCTTGTTATTACCAATTCCAGCCTCATTTTGACTCAATAACATACCCCAAAGGACTGCTTTAGACGCCTACGCCTTCCTAATTATTAGTACTCGAGTTCTTCCAATTAGGGTATCAGGACTACTGGCACTTTAAGATATTCACAGGTCAAAGTGTAACGTTACATATTACTTATTTTTGATTACCGTAGAAACATATCAAAGAACAACATAAAGCATCGAATCGGCTTAAAGTCTGCAAATTTCATTTGCTTAATTCTAATTTAGAGTTAATTATGTTGCATGTTTTCTTGAGCGTAAGTTTGTTCATGTTCATCTTGATTCTATTAAAAAAATCTGATAGTGAATAATTGTTTATAAATTGTAATGTGATGTAGGCACAAATAAGTAACATTATGACGTATGATCTTCCTACTAACCCACTTTAGTAATAATAATAATAATAATAATAATAATAATAATGATAATAATAATAATAATGATAATAATAATAAGAATAGCTTCAAATTTTGCCACAAGTGCAGCCACGTTGGGGGAGGGGATAGTCGATTCACTGGTACTTAATCTATTAACCCCGAAAAGATGAAAAGCAAAGTCGACTTCGGCGGAATTTGAACTCAGAACGTGAAGACGGACGAAATACAGCTAGGCATTTCGCCTGGCGTGCTAACGATTCTGTCAGCCCACCGCCATAATAATAATAAAAAAAAATAAAAAAAATAATAATAATAATAATAATATACCAAAAACACATAATGAAAAGAAATATAACAAGTAACTGTAGAATATGTGGAGATCGACAAGAAACAATAAATCATATTATCTCTGGCTGCCCAGTCCTGGCTAAGAAGGAATATATTCACAGACACGACAGAGCTGGGACCAATATACACTGGAAGCTATGCCAACATTATGGAATAGCAACAGAAAAAAGATGGTATAAACACACGCCAGAAAAGGTCACAGAAAACGAGAAAGCAACCATACTCTGGGATATGCCAATACACACAGATAGAGAAATTAAGGCAAATAGACCAGATATAGTTGTCAAAGATCATGAAGAAAAAAAATGCTTTCTAATTGATGTATCAATACCAGCAGATGACAACGTTTCTCTAAAAGAAATGGAAAAACTTTCAAAATACAAAGACCTGGAAATAGAGATAACTCGAATGTGGAATCTAAAAACAGAAACAATTCCTATCATAGTAGGTGCCTTAGGTATAATAAAAAAATATTCAGACAAATACATAACAAAAACACCAGGACTTACAAATATATATAACATACAGAAAATTGCACTACTGGGTACTGCACACATTCTACGCAAAACACTTTCAATACAGTAAACATAAGAGCACCACAGCAAACCACAGCACGTACCCAAGGCGCACAGAGCTGCGCTCGGTAGTGAAGTGAAAGCACGTTATAAAAATAAAGCTACTGAATAATAATAATAATGATGATGATGATGATGATGATGATGATGATGATGATGATGATGATGATGATAATACGAATAATAATGATGTATAAGTCAAGTTCTCACTGAAAATTCTGGTTGCTAATAAAAGTGGAATTTATACACAACTCCTCACTAGTTTGAAAATGTTCCTTCAATGTTACGGCTACTTGAGCAATGCTCTTCTAGCGTTCCAACGAAAATGGAAAACCTCTTCATCATAGTTAACGGTATGGTGAACTTCTCAAGTCGTTATTGTTACCTTATTAATTACAATTCTCCACTCACCTGCCTTACATCACATCATTTTAGCCCTTATAGAGAAATTTTCTTCTTCCCTTGGGTACATATAAGTTCAAACACCAGAAATTCGGCAAACCACAGGGATTTCATAGCGTCACTACTTAACTTCCATTTCTGTAGTTTTAAGCAGATGAGAAATAAATCCCTCATTAGACAGTGCTACTTTATTCTAGGAGAATTTACAAGAAACGTTCATTCTTATTGTAGACAGATAAATGAAATGAAATCTGTAGAATAAATTCAGTCAGCCAAAAATGTTTCGAAATGGCAGTAAGTCTTTTGAAAACATCACCCTCAAATCGCCTGTCAAATACATTATCCACAGAGCTATCTTTATTCTCTATTTGTTTCTTGCTCAGAGCTCATACAGTACTACTAGTGTTAATATGAAAATTTATCTAATCCACACAGGAATAAATGCTCCACTGAAAAACTGCCAAAAGTTTTGAGGAAATCGCAGAAAATCTCACTAATTCAAAAGATCAGTGCTCAGAAGTAGCCTCCATAGAGTTATTAGTTCTTCACTAGAAATGATGAGGCTTCTTTTCTGCGTAATTTTTTCGGAGAAATGTGGTGTATTACATATTCGAGAATATATATGATCATTAGCTATCAAGCATAATACACCCATTCATTAACCCTTTTTCGGATAACAACCTATTTGAGACCACTTCTAGTTATTGATACAAATTCTGTTTTAAAGGGATCGAAATTAAAATCTACCAGCAAAATTCCCTTGTTTTATTTTTTATAGACATTTGATTGCAGTCATGCTGGAGTACTGCCTTGAAGGGTTTAGTCAAAGAAATCGACCTCAGGACTTCTTTTTCTTTTTAAGAATAGTACTTGTGAGAGGATTTGGTCGACCCGAGGTTATAGCAGAAGTTGCTTGCTCAACTTACATATATTATTATATATATATATATATGTGTGTGTGTGTGTGTGAGTGTGTATGTATCTGTGTTTGTGCCCCCATTACTGCTTGATAACCGATGTGTTTATGTCCCCGTAACCTAGCGGTTTGCCAAAAGAAACTTATAGAAGGCTTAAAAAGAAAAATAAGTCTACCAAATCCACCCACAAGGCTTTGGTCGGCTCGAGGCTATAGTACAAGATGCATGCCCATGGTGCCACTGAACCCGGAACCATGTGGTTAATAAGCAACACAGCCACGCCTGCACCCGTTAATTTCTATCCATGTTAATTTGTATTAAAATAACTAGCTTAATAACGACAAAAGTTATTGTAATATATATATTTTTCAAGGCGTAAGTAGCAGTTGCGTACTGGATCGATCTACTCGACTGGCCCCCTCCCCCCAAATTTCGGACCTTGTGCCTAGAGTAGAAAATGCTTAGCGGTATTTCGTCTGCCGTTACGTACTGAGTTCAAATTCCGCCGAGGTCGACTTTGCCTTTCATCCTTTCGGGGTCGATGAATTAACTACCAGTTGCATGCTGGGGTCAATCTAATCGACTGATCCCCTCTCCCAAAATTTCGGGCCGTGTACCTAGAGTAAAAAAGAATATGTATATTCTTCATTATTTTCAAAATTAATTGAAACAAAAAGTAATAAATGAGTTAAAGAATCTATCTATTAAATATCCAACTAATGACTGGATATTACATGTTGAACCATTACATATCCTTCAATACATAGAACCATCACACATCAGGTCATCGCATATCAAAATTTATAAAATCGCAATGACTGACAAACGTCTGATGAATAAGGGTATAAGAAATATTTAAGTGAAACATTTGTCAATTGGCGACAGGAAAGCTTATTAAAGAACAAAATCTTTAAAAAGGTAAGAATTAAAAATTTTATTTTTAGAATACAACAGCAGACATCAAACTTTAAATTTGAAAGATTTTGACAACCTACAATCCTAAATATTTTGACCTCACGTTCTTTAATATTTTGTTCTTGACATATAACTCAGCATGATTTACAGGGTTGAACAATGTGGAAGAAGAATTTTTATAACGCTAAAAATAATTCTGTCACTGTTCTTCATGTTTTATTATAAATACGTTTTATTTTAATTGCTTAATGTCATTATACTTGTGAGTTAGTGTATCCAACTCAGCATGGATGTGAGTATGGATGCGTGCATAGATGTGTGCTTAAGTTAACGTATTCGTGTGTATTGCAAGTCTGGATGGTTTTAGATAAAGCTGTCATTGTAGTTTGGTTACAAAAATTAATCTTCGACATGAATTGATTTTTTTTTTTCACTTGGCAACATCATTTTATGTTGGAAAAGGATTGGTCGATTAAGCCAGACAAGTTATGCATACATGCCCACACACACAGACACACACGCGCATTCACACACAGACACATACACACACAAACACATATATATATATACACACACACACACACACACACATACATACACACATTCATGAACATACTGACACGCACATACTCGGACACTTACACACATTTAATAAATACAAAGGCAGCGTGCTGGCAGAATTGTTAGCACGCCGGGCGAAATGCTTAGCGGTATTTCGTCTGCCACTACGTTCTGAGTTCAAATTCCGCCGAGGTCGACTTTACCTTTCATCCTTTCGGAGTCGATAAATTAAGTACCAGTTACGCACTGGGGTCAATGTAATCGACTTAATACCTTTGTCTGTCTTTGTTTGTCCCCTCTATGTTTAGCCCCTTGTGGGCAATAAAGAAATAAGAAACGTTAGCATGCCGAGCGAAATGCTTAGTGATATTTTTTCCATCTTAACGTTATGAGTTCAGCTTTAACCGAGGTGTGTTTCATCCATTCGGATTCGATAAAATAAGTAGCATTTGAATACTGGGTTCGATGCAATCGACTTACCCGCTAACCCCAACTTGCTAGCCCTTTGTTAAAATTTGGAATCAACGCACGCACATACATACACATACACGCGCGCGCGCGCGCGTGTGTGTGTGTGTGTGAGTGTGTGTATGTGTGCTTGTTTGTGTAGAAAGGCAGAAAGGATTCTGTTGAGTGTTAAACCATAGGTGTAGTCCAGAACTATGACTTAAGTTATCTCCATAAAAAGAAAAGTGCTATTATAAAATATATTGACGCCTATGTGAATATGGCTCTCACAGTCTGCACTAGCTGGCTTATTATGATTGACGAACGCATCAAAGGAAGTTTAAGAGCTTTCCCGTCCAAAGATTTTTCTGAAGGTTCCAGAATAATGGCTTACAGCTGTAAAAATCAGCGAATTCAACCTATGTGATGTCTCATTCAGGAGGTCTCTTCCTCTGCTTCACTTTTCTTATGTAACATGCTTATGTCGTACTCAACAAAAGTCACCAACCTTATGTTGTAGCGCCGCGTAACGCAGTGATTTAAATTACTTGCACTACTTTCATAATGTTATCTTAGCAAATTGTATTACAGAAGATTTCTAAGTCCGCTGAACGTTGTTCCATTAATTTATTGGCTGTACACTTGTAAATATAAACGATACGGCATAATAAAATATTTGAAAACTTAATTAAATTTTAGTGTTGACATTGTAGTTCACACGCGACGTACCTAACAATGTGAACAACCAACGAAGAATATATGACAAGTCGCCACACACAGTAAATATATCCATGTATAAATATGTACGTGTGTGTGTATGCTTGTGCATATATATGTGTGTGAGTGTGTGTGCGTACATATATGTACAGAGATATCGCAGAAGTAAATAAACACCCCTCATTATTCTGTTTTAATTGTGCAGATACTACTCATTAGTACGATGCCTAAACGGGTTAAATCATTAGGAACTGCACTAGGTATGTCTACTAAATACTAAATTAAGTATTTAATTGCATCAAATATCATGATTTCGTTTGTAGTGGTGTCTACTTTTGAGCTGTTTCACTCTCTCTCTATTCTTTCCCACTTTCACTCGCTCTCTCCCTTTCTCTCTCTCCCCCTCTCTCTCTATACATATATTGTATATAATAATTATTGTACATTTTATATACATTGTAGATTATGTGAAGGCGCGTGGCTCAGTGGTTAGGGTATTCGGTTGACAATCATAAGATCGTGAGTTCAATTCTCGACGAAGCGTTGTGTCCTTGCGCAAGACACTTTATTTCATGTCGCTCCACTCCACTCAGCTGTCAAAAATGAGTAGTTCCTGTATTTCAAAGGGCCGGCCTTGTCACATTCTCCGTTACGCTGAATCTCTCCTAGAACTACGTTAAGGGTACACGTATCTATGGAGTATTCAGTCACTTGCAGGTTAATTTCACGAGCAGACTGTTCCGTTGATCAGATCAACTGGAACCCTCGTTGTCGTATGCGATGGCGTGGCAGTTATTGTATATTAAATAATAAATATTTGTGTGTGTTTATATGTGTGTACATAAGGCTGCGATGCAATACAAATTTCGTCCATCCCCCCTTCACTGAGAGAGCACGAAGGAAAGAATTGCCCATAATGGTTCGATGTTTTCGTTTTAAATGACACTTGACGTAAAGCAACGCATGAGAAAATACATTTGGACGCCTTTATAGTGACAGTTTGAAGTTAATATAATTCTTATATTAAGAAGTTCGTGAGCTGGCAGAAACTTTAGCACGCCAGGCGAAATGCTTAGCGGTATTTCGTCCGTCTTTACGTTCTGAGTTCGAGTTTGCCTTTCGTCCTTTCGGGGTCGATAAATGAAGTACCAGTTGCGTACCGGGTTGATCTAATCCACTGAACCCCTTCCCCAAAAATTTTGGGCCTTGTGCCTAGAGTAAAAAAAAATATAGTTCTTATATGCAAGGCGGTGAGCTGGCAGAAACGTTAGCACGCCGGGGGAAATGCTGCTAAGCATTTCGTCTGTCTTTACGGTCTGAGTTCAAATTCCGCCGAGTTTGACTTTGCCTTTCATCCTTTCGGAGTCAATAAAGTTGCGAACTGGGGTCGATGTAATCGTCTGGACCCTCCCCAAAATTTTAGGCTTTGTGCTTAGAGAACGAAAGAATATAGTTCTTAAATGCTTTTGTCTTTGCTATGAGCATAAAGTATATACAACAGCAAAAGAAAGAGAAATTAGGGAAAGAAAACAAATTGAAGGATGACAGAATGGGTGAAAATAAAATAATAAATATGGACTGTAAAATATGAAACACCAAATACATAGGAAATATTATTTAAACATCTAACCAATTTTGACGTTATATAACACACACACACACACACACACACACACACACACACACACACACTCACACACGCATATACATACTCATATATATCACATTCACTCACCAGCTCACCCCCACACACATTTATGATACATGTTATTCTTTTTTATTGTTAATGAAGAGCACCGAGAAAAGTATTAGATGTTGTTTAACAGTTTTTATCATTTTATCCCGATATACATTAATTATCAATTATAGAAAGAATGACGGGCAAAAAGGAAAGACAATATTAAACCAAGATATATATATATACGCGTGTGTGTGTGTGTGTGTGTGTGTGTGTGTGTGTGTGTGTGTGTGTGTGTGTGTAATTATATATGTAATACAATATATATGTATATATACAGTATGCTTATGCATGGTACACCGTCGGTTACGACGACGAGGGTTCCAGCTGCTCCGATCAACGGAGCAGCCTGCCAATGAAATTAACGTGCAAGTGACTGAGCACTTCACAGTTATCGGGGAGATTCAGCGAGACACAAAGTGTAAAAAGGTTAATCCTTTGAAATACAGGTTCAACAGAAACAGGAAGAAAGATTGGGAGAAAGTTGTGGTGAAAGAATACAGCAGGGTTCGCGACCACACCCTGCCGGAGTCTCGTGAAACTTTAGGTGTTTCCGCTTTACAAACACTCACAACGCCCGGTCTGGGAATCGAACCTTCGATCCTATGACCGCGAGAGTCCGTTGCCCTAACCACTGGGCCATTGCACTTCCACATGTTTATATATGTATACAAATATATATATATATATATATATATATATATATATATATATATATATATATATATATATATATATATATATATATATATATATATATATATATATATATATATATATATATATATATATATATATATATATATATATATATATATATATATATATATATATATATATATATATATATATATATATATATATATATATATATATGACGTTTTATATATATATATATATATATATAAAACGTCATGTACCCAGATATGTATCTATATGTACATGTAGATGAAGGTATGTACATACATGTACATATATATGCATATACTCATATATTGTTTGTGTATATATATATATATATATATATATATATATATATATATATATATATATGTCTTGTTCTCATCGTCCTGTTCTTGTTAACTCTTTCACCCTCTGCAAAAATCCCAAATATTATTTAATTTGCATTGTGGGAAGGACTGTTTCAACGTAGTCGCGTATTGTCCTTCCTTCGAAACGCGGAGTAGATGAAACAGGGACAACTGACGAAGGGGTATACTCTTTATGTTGTATGCCTCGTTTCTCTGTTTGTTTGTTTTTTCATTGTTCGCAAAAAAGTTTGTTTTCTATGTTTCGTTTATGTTTTCGTTTCTCATTGTGTTCAACGGTTTTTTTTTGTTGATGTCCTGTACCTATATATGCATGTATATATACATATATATGTAGGTATGTACATGTATGTATGGACATATGCATATATTTATATATTATTTACATTATTATATATATATATATGTGTGTGTATTTATATGTATATATATATATATATATATATATATATATATATATATATATATATATATATATATATATATATATATATATATATATATATATATATATATATAATGAAAACAGAAATGAAAAGATAAGCTGGAAATCCTAGGCGTTTTCGCTCCTTTGTAATAAAAGCTCGCTTTTTATATTAGAAACATACAAATACCCGTATTTTTCTAAAAGAAAAGAAAAAAGTAGTCGTCATCAACAACAAGCATAATATTAATAATGATCATGACAAAAATAACAACAACAGCAACAACAACCCTTGTTGTATTAGATTGCTTTTTAATGACCCATACGTATATTTTTGTATAAATGGTTAACAGATGTTTATGTGAAAATAGAGAAAGGAAGAAATAAAAGAAAAAAACTGGTGCATAAACGGAAGAGAATAAAAGATATCATTAGGTTGTAAATATAAATAAATGGTTTGTTGGGTCAGGGATGCATACATACGTACATACATACATACATACATACATCTATACATATATATAAATGTATATGAATATATGAATAATTATGTACACCTGTATATACACATTCCTACATTCCTATACATATACGCATATATATATATATATATATATATATATATATATTTATGTGCATATATATATGTAATATATATAAATATAAATATAAATATATATATATATATATATATATATATATATATATATATATATATATACATATATATATATATAAACATATATATATATACATATATATATATATAAACATATATATATATACATACATATATATATATACATACATATATATACATACATACATATATATATATAGATATATACATATGTATATATATATTTATATACAGCCAATGGAGAACTATCTAGGGAAACAGAAATATTGAGCGGTGTTCCACAGGGAACTGTTCTGGGGCCACTACTGTTCATAGTGGCCCTTCTGGACATGCCCACGGTCACGCGGAGAGCCACTGTCACTAGCTATGCTGATGACACAAAGATATCTCAGGCAATAAAGAATCCTGATGATATTGTAAGCCTGCAGAATGACCTAAATGCAATATATGAGTGGGCAGAGCAAAATAATATGCAGTTCAATGCAAAAAAATTTCAAGTACTGCGCTACAAGACCACAAGCACCTCCCAACTGGCATACACAGGGCCTGGAGGTACTGCAATCCCAGAACAACAAACAGTTAGAGATCTGGGCATCAACATGTGTAGTGATGCATCATTTCACATGCACATTATCAAGTTGACAGCAAGGTGCAGACAACTGGCGGGGTGGATACTGAGGACTTTCCGTACAAGGGATCAAAAAGTCATGTTGATTCTGTGGAAGACATTTGTTCTGAGCCGCCTAGACTATTGCTCTCAGTTGTGGTCACCACACAGTGTTAAGCGGACAGCAGAACTCGAGGCAATTCAGCGGCACTATACAAAAAAGATCGCCACAGTCCAACAGATGAACTACAGGGAGCGACTGAAGGCACTAGGTCTCTACTCCCTGGAGCGCAGGCGGGAGAGATATGTAATAATATACATATGGAAAATACTGGAAGGACTGGTGCCAAACTTTGGTATCAAGTACTACAGGAATGCCCGCACGGGTCGCCACTGCATGGTGCCAAAGGTACCGTCCACTGCATCTCACATAAGAACGAGATACTGCAGCAGCCTCGGTTTCAGAGGACCTCAGCTCTTCAATGCCCTGCCAAAACATTTGAGAGACATGCAAGACATGGATGCGGAGGTCTTCAAGACAAAACTTGACGCTTTCCTCTCCACGATACTAGACGAACCAATGGCTCGTAATGAGACGCAGCTTAGGGCAGCTGTGTCAAATTCTCTTATACACCAGATGTGCCATCAAAACTCTTGATTGGACCATGTCAGGTGGGGGAGAAGAGCCATGCAAGGAACGTCAAAATCACGGTGGTGCACCAGCATGACCGCAGCCACTTGGCTAAAACACATAAATAAATAATATATATATACATATATATATATGTATATACACATATATATAATACACGCACACGCACACACACACACACACACACATATATATATACATATATAAAGGAAGAAAAGGATGGGAAGAAGATCAAGAGAGATAGGTAATATATACTTAGATTAGATAGATAGATTAATTGATAAATGCTTAGATGAATGGTAGTTGGATATCTTTAAATATAAATTTACTTTTGGATGGCGGAAAAATAGAACATATGGGTATATTTACGTGAGTATGTATATATATATATATATATATATATATATATATATATATATATATATATATATATATATATATATATATATATATACATATATACATGTACACATATACATATACAGTTTATTGGTTAAGATATTTGGATTGAACCATTACAGTTATCTGATATCTTGAAAAAATTAAAGAATCATAGATAATTAATAAGAAATCTATTGATCCTAGTAACTGTTTTCCTGCCTCTTTGCCTCTCGATCACAACTATGAAAAGATACCTAATACACTCTAATCATAAAAAAAGCATACACCCAAACCCATGAGAGTGTAAAATCTGAGGCTCACAATGTTATTTGAAACGCAGCCATATATATAGCGCTACGAACACTATATCCTAGAGTCAAGGATTTCGTTCTTATTTCAGCCCTAATCATTAGTTAAGCTTTTATGCTACTGAAATGTATCGTATATTCCTTGTTGGCTGTTCGAATGTTTGGTAGGTTGTGTGTGAAGACAATAATCACACTTTTAATTCAGTTTTAAAATATTTTGTAAATCCGCACCGTTTATTACAAATCTTTATTACAAATGTATATCTACTAAATTATTGGAACAAACTTTAAAATACATATCATTTAGTAGTCCTCTGTAAAGCAACTTGCTTTATAATTTTATTAACGTATTGCAAGTAATTTAAATCTCTGCATTTAATGAATGTGTGTTACTCGACGTAACAAGTTTACCTTGCTGCGTACGAAATAAGCACAACACATAAAAAATGCGAATGGCAGGATGAATTTTCAGGTTTTACAGCTGTAAGTTAATTTTCTAAAATTTTCGGCAATACATTATATATATATATATATATATATATATATATATATATATATATATATATATATATATATATATATATATGGGAGAGTATTGTAGTTCGCTTGAAGCATTGTGTATTGTTTGTAAAGAATAATAAGTTTTGAATGTTACAACAATGCACTATAATACAAAAAAATGGAATATATACCTGTTGTAATTTAGTTATCTATAGTTCGATGATATTTCGGAATACAGTTCCTTCTTCATATATTCTTAGATGGAGTCTCTGCTATAAACTGTTTTCCAACGGTTTTCTATTTTTCTATATTCATTCTTGATAAGATCTAGCAGATTCGAACGCAAATATGAAGATCGGTGTTGTGCATGTCACTGCAAACAGCTACTGGTTTTACGAGTAAAATATGTTCATAGCACACTCAACTCACAAGTGCAAGGGTCACTGGGACCCTATGTTTCTCCTCAGTCGGAAGAACCCTGGACTTTTGATTCTAAACAAGAGCCTGTGACTTTTGTTTATAATTTCAGAGAACAAACTGTTTGCTGATTTAGTCACAAGAATTTCTGATTTATTCACAAAACCAAAAAATACGAGAAGGTGGGGGATTCGTCGATACCATCGTTTCTAGGACTTGAATCGCATGCATTTTCTCTATCCCGTAAAGATGGAGATCGACGTTAGATTTGGCAGAAATTTGACTTAGAACGGAAGAAATACCACAAGATTTGTCGGATTCCCTAACGATCCTACCAATCCATTAAATAACATAATTGAAAGGTGTTTATCGCTCTCTAAAAAAAGGGTTCTACTCCAAACGTTACTGAATTTGAACTTTCTGTTATTGTTGCTGCCTATACTCGTGCCAACATAAATTAGGTATATCTATGACAAATGCCTTCCAACCATAATTATCCTATCTCTTTCCTATTTACATTGAAGCCAGAACTGTATTATCCAGCGTGCCCTGTTTTAAAAGCAGTTGAAGGTCATTTGAGGAAGATATCGTTACGAATTTTAGCATATCGAATGATTACTTAGGGAAACCAACGTAGGCTCATTAAACTCTCTGTTTTAATATGCCACACAAGGACTGTTGTTTGAAAAAATCTTTAAGACGTCGAAGGAAATGAGATGCAGTGTTTGTTTCTGCTTTTTTACATTTTGAGTTGAAATTCCACCAAGATCAGCTTTTACTTTCATTCGTCTAGGAATCAAGAAAATAAGGTACCTTTCTCTAGCTGTTATCTCTCTCCATCAAATTTATGGCCTTTATGCCTATACAACAAATCGTTATAATTCAAACAGTTCAACTGTTTTACCAAAATCCATTTCGTCTAACACTCTATGATTTTTGCTATTCCATTATCTTAGATTCTCCAAATCTGGATTCTAGTCAACATTATTATATACCTTACCAACCCCACATTAATGTCATTTAGAATTAAACACTTTATATATTTATTTCAAGTACAAGCAATCAGATTTATCGATTGCTTAATGAAAGGATCAGAACTCTCGTGTATATCACTGTGAGTCAGCAGAAATGCAGGAAATTTACATACATACATACATACATACATACATACATACGTATACATATTTGAGTGTGTATATAAAGTATTACATATAGGCATGTACATGTACAAAGAAATATAACAAACAACTGAAGATAAATTTCTTTATATATTTATATAAATATTAAATATTTTTATGTATATATATACATTTGCGTATATAATATAATACACACCCACACGTAGACATATAACTGAAACGCACGCAGACGTATACAACTATAAGCAAAACGCACACAGACATATATATTTATTCACACATAGACTCCTCCACTTATGGACATATATTCATATGTGTGTGTCTGTCCCCTCTTTGTGCATGTACGAATGAATATGTGTAAACAGCAAACAACATGTGCCTTTGAACTTATTTTGCATTGAATACATTTGTCATTTCAACATTGTTCATGATCTAATTCTAATGACAGGCGCTGTATGGAATCCCTTTCCATCTTTCTGTGACCCTTGCCTAACCCAATACTTTCTTTGACACAAATTCACAAAGAATCTCAGTACTGACATATATTCTTTAAGTTCTGGCCATTAAAATAAATTCTCTTACTGAGAATACGTGATTTAAACCGAAGAAAAAGCTCGGTTGGTTATAAATTCTCGCTAAGTCATTTCTCTTGCATTTTACCTCCTTGCGTCACTATGTGTGTGTTTGTGTATGTGTGTGTGTGTGTGTGTGTGTGTGTGTGTGTGTGTATGAATAATGTGTTTTCTTTCCACCCACTCTCCCATTAGCTCTCCTCATCCCCTTCTCTAATCTCATGTGCATGAAATATTAGAAATAAATTAAAAAAAAATGACTACAGTTAAACTGTGTCTGAAGCATAGTAAAAGCCGACATTTTTTAATACGAAAAAATTAGGTTAAAGCTCAGTGATAGCCATGAATCAAAATTTACTGTAGTCTATAGATATGCATAAATATGTTACCATGTATGCAAGTTTACACTGGTTGTAACAACAGCCTGTTTATCCATTATACGCTTGATTAAATTTGAAACATTTCGGTAATTTATATCTTTATATAATTTCGGTAATTTATATCTTTAATCTTTGTTTCTTTTTTGATTGTGTGTGTGTGTGTGTGTGCGTGTGTGTGTGTGTGTGTGTGTGTGTGTGTGTGTGTGTGTGTGTGTGTGTGTGCGTGCGTGCGTGCGTGCGTGCGTGCATGTGCGTGTATTTTTATTTTTGAAATATTATCTGACACATACTGCATGTTAGTATTTGAAAGATTTAACAACACGTAAGGCTTATTCGATCCATATACTCATAATCCATTTTCAGATTTCAGATAAATGTGTACCTATCCTGTAGCAATCCTGTAGCAATCCTGTAGCAACCCAGGAGTCTTTGTTATGTTATAACAGGATTGGGTTCCTATACAAAACATCGGTCTTAACATGTAGGTTACAAAATCTTTATCACGCTATCATTCAAATTCCTATTGACAAAGACATGTTGAGCGAAACCACTATTGTAGACATTTCTAAATGACATTTGATTTAATGGACGAATGACTTAATAGGTTTATGAAATATAAAACTGTTACTCCGTTGTTGCTTAGCTCCAAGTTTGCCCTGATCTTGCAAGTTTATGATCAAAGCAACTGTAGCCCTAACTATCCCGTACAGAACGCGTAGTAACTGGCACACCTTTTTACTCTAAGAGGTTGAGGTAGTCATGGGTAAACTGCGACCAGCGGGACTTTTTGAACGGCATGCCTAAACTAAAAGCCAACTTGAATGACTTTTAGAAGTGGGGCCCACTTACTGATTGGCCACTTCTCGAAAAAAATTGTTAAGGTGTGGTTTGAACGTGCATATAGAGAACCCTTTGTTGACTAAGGAGTTTTTTAAACTAGAATTCTTTTATGGAAATATTTTCTGCAGGTATTGAGCTATTCTCAATAGCTTAATATTTATATGATTTATGCAGTAAGCTGCTATAAAATCCACACAGTCTCTCGTCTCGTCTTACCTGTTCCTTTCATTCTCTCATTTCCTGTTAGCTGTGAATTAACCAGGGATCACTCTATTATGATAAAATACTCCACGTTGACATATAACACACCCTGAAGCATGGAGGATGCCACGAAACTGTGAGCCTAACTAAACACAACTGTAGTCGATATCAAGATTAGTCATCCATAGCTAAATCGATCTAGCCTCTAGGAATATTACATACCACACGACAGAGGATGTAATTTAATTAATTTTTTTGCATACTTTATATAATTTAATTAAATATAAGAATATATTCGTAGCTTGGTTTTATCTAAAATATGTTGTAGGACGAAGTGTACTCTGACATTTCTGGAATATGCACCAACATATAACATCAAATTATGTATAATCTATTTTTCAAATTTTATTAATTGTTTTAAGTTGATGCATGCCATAGCTAGTTTCTTCTGATTCTATTTTTCCTTACTTTAAAACATTTTTGGTATTATAATCACAAGAAAGAATATGCGTATCTGGCAAATGTACGACCTCTCTAGAGGTTGTAACTTGAAATTTATTTTAGAACAAGCCTAGGAATATATTGTTATATAGGATTAATTGATTTTTATCTTTGCAGGTGTGATCTTATCTGTCTCTCAAAAACTGTTTCAAAATTTCTGCCTCTTACACTCTCCTCCTCTCTTTCTCAATGGTTTCTCTTTCTCTGTATCGGTTTACCTCTCTCTGTATTTCTTTAATCTCTTTTCACAACATACAAATATTCCCAATAGTCAATACTTATAAGCTTATATTCAGAAAGTGACTGCGTGCTGTCAACACTTATGAAATTTATTCGAATAATTATGTGAAGCACATGCAAAGCTTAAACACGATCTTATTTCAAATATCATACAACTATTTAGATACAGAAACTTTACTTGCTAAACTAGTTTGAGAATAGCTGTGAGGTTTGGTGTTACTAATCTGCATTGCAAAAATTTTCCTTTATTTTAGAATATTCAGAAATGGAATGTGGTTCACCAAATATTTATTACAACTGTTATCAAGAATGATCATTTTGACTAATTACAAGTCTCTCTCTCTCTTTCTCTCTTTCTCCCCCTCTCTCCCTCTCTTCCTTTCTTTCTCGCTCTCCCTCTCTATTTTCTCTCTCTCCCTCTCTATTTTCTCTCTCTCCCTTTCTCTCTCTCTCTCTCTCTCTCTGTGGTTGGCATACCTAGATGAATAAATTCCAGTGCATTCCTAGTCTTTATTTCCAGTTCTTATACAGGAACTAAATAAAATCGTATGACAACGTCCATCGCTCCGTAAATGGAATTAACTCTTTACATAGCTCGGTGTCAAATTTAGATATCAGTTTCAAGTTACCAGAAATGTCTCTATCATACGATTCCATACCGAAATTTGTTGATTTAATCGATACCCAAAAGTAACCGGAAACGTTCTCTGTGGCACAAACCCGTTGTAGTTCAGGCTTTCGCCGCTAGAAGCCACTTGATGCGACCCTCAAACATCAGTCTGCAAACCGGCGTCGTCGAGTGAAGTCGTACTGCCACGTGGTGCATCTTTGTTTTGCAGTGTTTCTCCCCAGTTCAGCGATGTTTGCGATGGCTGAAACAAAGGAACAGCATGCTTCCGTGAAATTCTGTTTTCTGCTGAGGAAAATGGCGGCCATCATGCTTCAAACACCTTAGAAAGACGCTGCCATGAACAAAACACAAGTTTACGAGTAGTTTCCACGCTTTAGGAATTGTCACTGGTCGCTTGAAGACCAATCTCGTTCAGGACGACCGTCGACTTCCTGCAAGAATGGACACATCAGGAAAATTGATGAAGGACCGTCATCGAATTGATAGGACTGGTGTGACTGGTGACTGGTGTGTTCTGGAGCTCCTGCCACCTAATTTTGAGCAAGGAATTACGAATGAAAAAAGTTGCAGTAAAATTTGTGCCTTGCCTTCGAATGGAATATAAAAATCAGTCACGACTGAGTGCGTGTTGTGAACTGAAAGAAGAGTTAGAAGCTGATTCGGAGAGCTTTTTTTCGAAGGTCATTACTTGTGAGGAAAGCTGGTGTTACCGAATTTGCAGATGTGGAAGACATGAAGAAAAAAAAAACAACGGAGGCGTTAAAAACATCACTTCGCAAGAGTTCCAGGACTGCTTCGAACAGTGGAATACGCGCCTGGACCGATTCATTGCTTCAAATGGAGAATACTTTGCAGGCGATAAAAATGTAAACATGTAAAACCTAGTGAATAAAATTATATTGCAAAATTCCGGTTTCTTTTGGGTACCCCTGTGTATGAAAGGCAAAGTTGACTACAGTGAAATTTCACATCAAAAAGATGTGGGTCTATGTTTATGGGATAAAGAACTTTTCAGTGTTTTTTATCATTCATGCCAGTTTCACCATCTTATCCGTTTGTAATGTTTGCATGGTTTCACTGAGTGAGCAAGTATCATAAAATAGTAAAGAATGGGCTTAACCAAGTGGAGCAAATATGGTTTATTACTGACATTTTAGGTGAATCCAGAATATGCTAGGAGCAAACTAAATCCTCTTAATTATTTTGCGTCTATAAATTTTCTAACACAGTTCTCTCACGTGAGGACAGTGACATAGATGAAGCCATAGTATCGGATTGTGTGATTTACAGAATTTGGTTACGTTTACTCTTTTACTCTTTTACTTGTTTCAGTCACTTGACTGTGGCCATGCTGGTGCATCGCCTTTAGTCGAGCAAATCGACCCCAGGACTTATTCTTTGTAAGCCTAGTACTTGTTCTATCGGTCTCTTTTTGCCGAACCGCTAAGTTACGGGGACGTAAACGCACCAGCATCGGTTGTCAAGCGATATTGCGGGGACAAACACAAGCACACAAACATATACACACACACATACATATATATATACATATATACGACGGGCTTCTTTCAGTTTCCGTCTACCAAATCCACTTGCAAGGCTTTGGTCGGCCCGAGGCTATAGTAGAAGACACTTGCCCAAGGTGCCACGCAGTGGGACTGACCCAGAACCATGTGGCTCGTAAGCAAGCTATTTACCACACAGCCACATGTTTTGATTTCAAGTCATGCGAAATATTTTGAATCACTCTCTTTTTTTTTTGGCTTATGAACCAAGTATTAGTAATGTGCTAAGTCACATGGAATTCACTGTGCCACTTCCATATAGATCTCTGTCGTAGCCTTAACGTGAGACTTCAATAATAGTCGTGATATTATAATATTTTAGGGAGTGGGTTAGATGGAATTATAATATTGGTAATTATTATATTTGTAATTACCCTATCATGTTCGTAATTATGAATGTTTTAATTAGTAATATTATTTTGTAATTATAATATAATAATTATAATTATTGATATTTGTAATAATATCTTATTCGTAATTATAATATCATACCTGTAACTATTATTTTGTATTTTTAATTACTGTTAATACTTGTTCTTAAAATTTGTTTAATTACCATATCATATTTCAATTATCATATCATAAATCTAATTATTATATGTTGTCATTATTTATACTTGTACAACTGCCGTGAAATGGATCTAGAATTTAATGCTTTTAACACTGTTTTAAGCACTGTCTGTTTTCTTAGAAGAATCCATTACTGATTCTCATTTAATGACTGAAGCATGTACTTAATGAAGTAAGAATGTCACATATAGTCAAGTTTGATTCTGTGACGAGTGACGATCCATCGTATGTTGATATCACGTAATCTTGAACCGTTTGTTGGCCATGGTAAATATGAACATTACAACAGAAAGAGTATATTGAAGTGTTATGGAAGGTAACAGTACAATGTCTGATAGCGTCCTCTTTAACCCAACAAGCCACCAGTATATTTCAACCAACAATTCCCTACTCAACAGGACTATGGTGCCTCAAAATATGACTCGAAAGACTTCAACAGGTTGTGTTATTAAGTTAAACATAGTCTGGGCGAATAATGGCTGACTTTATTAACCAGAATTAACTCAAAAGTTATATCAATAGCAAAGTTACTAAGAAGACATAAGGGAGCATTGATTTCTTTAGTGAGTTTCTCACTCCAGTTTTGCACTACTTAATTTGATGCTTGAGAAGGTTTTAGTAAAAAGATTCACTGAATCCTTGGTTATTCCTCTTCTACATTAATTGGTAGAAAACCATACTGTAAAGAAAAAATGAAAGGCTAAATCACTTGATCAGGTATGATTTAAGTAAGGTAAAAGCAGCACGCATACGCACACAGAGAAACAGAGAGAGGAAGATACAGAGAAGGAAGAGGGGAGAAAGCGAGGGAGGGAGGGATAAAGAGAAATGGAAGTACATTCATGAACAAACAAGCAAATGACACACACATTTACATGAACATTGACAAACATGCACTTCCGTTGATTCAAACATGCATACACGATATCAATTTGGAGCAAAATCATGGATGCATGCAAAATTATATACACAAATATGTACGCACAAATTCATACTCATGCATATATATTGACACATGCATTCATACATAGAAAGACGAGCATTTTTTTCATACTTACTAACATACAAACATTCATATATGTAAAAATGCATAAGTTTAATCCCTTCCACACTCACATTCACACATACAGACCACAAGGACGCACACTTAAGTTCCTTAACCCCTTAGCATTCAGATTATTCTGTCAAATCTAAGGATTATTTATTCATTTTGTTTTCAATTAACCATGCATCGTCTGGTAGCTTTGAGATTTCAATGATCCATTTGCTTTATTTTAGAATTACATTGTATGGTAGTTGTGAGAGGCCTGATCTGGTCAGTTTCAACACAATACAGGTAGAATATTTGGGCCTGATATGACCGGTTTGAATGCTAAAGGGTTAAAGCCATTTATTCTTGAAAACCATCTCAGTTTAATTCTCTGATTAAAGGGATGATAGTGGTGCGCTGTGGTTCTTCTTTTTAGCTGGCCTCTTCGGGTTCAAGGAATCAGAGAACTTGTAACTAATAAGTTCGTCATCGTTAATTTGAAAATATTCAACGTTCATCTCTTGGTTACTTCTATTGCTTATTCTCTTATCAAGAGTACCGTATCTTGACTACCCATGGCTATGAGTATAAAAAGGCATCCTTCTTCCAAGCCACGTTGAGCCAGTGTAGCAGAGTAGGATCTCCAAAACTAGTATGATCTCAAGCTCAAATTCGCGGCATCCAATTCAGATTGTGGTTGGGTGGGAGAACATGTAGAAGTTTTCGTTTTGCAGGGGACTGAACATGATGATTCCAATCTAAACCAAACCAATGGTCCGTTGTGGTAGATATTTGTAGACATTTATAGAGGTCGTAAATATTTAGCCAGGGAGACATTAGTAGTAGTAGTAGTAGTAGTAGTAGTAGTAGTAGTAGTAGTAGTAGTAGTAGTAGTTGTTGTTGTTGTTGTTGTCGTAGTAGTAGTAGAAGGCGGCGAGCTGGCAGAAACGTTAGCGCGCCGGGCGAAATGCTTAGCGGTATTTCGTCTGCCGCTACGTTATGAGTTCAAATTCCACCGAAGACGACTTTGCCTTTCACCCTTTCGGGGTCGATAAATTAAGTACCAGTTACGTACTGGGGTCGGTGTAATCCACTTAATCCCTTGTTTGTTCCCTCTATGTTTAGCCCCTTGTGGGCAGCGAAAAAATAAGTAGTAGTAGTAGTAGTAGTAGTAGTAGTAGGTATCTATAAACATAAACAATGAGTTATCAAGTTTACTATTACGAAACGGGTTGTTATTGGACAAAATGGAGAAAGACTGAGCAGAGATTGTTTCATTAGGCCATCAAACCCGTCTGTATATATATATATATATATATATATATATATATATATATATATATATATATATATATATATATATATATATATATATATATATATATATATATATATATATATATATATATATATATATATTTTGTATTGATTTCACGGTGATTGGCGAAGGAATGGAAAGTTTGTTAGTTGGAAACATTAAATGAGAAAGTGGGGGGATAAAATGATATGGCTGATAGTAGTAAACGTGATGATGACGATGACGATGATGATGACGATGACGATGATGATGATGATGATGATGATGATGATGATGATGATGATGATGATGATGAAGACGGTGATGATGATGATGATGATGATGATGATGATGATGATGAAGACGGTGATGATGATGATGATGATGATGATGATGATGAAGACGGTGGTGATGATGATGATGATGATGATGATGATGATGATGATGATGATGGTGGTGGTGGTGATGATGATGATGTTGACGATGATGATGATAATGATGGTAACAACGACTACGATAAGATGATGAAGGTGACGATCATGATGTTGATAATGATGATGATGGTGGTGGTGGCGGTGTTAGTGTTGAAGTTGTTCTTTTTGTTGTCGTTGTTGTTGTTGTTGTTGGTGGTGGTGGTGGTGGTGGTTGTGATGGTAGTTGTTGCTGGTGGTGATGATGATGATGATGATGATGATGATGATGATGGCGGTATTGGTGATGGAAATGAAGGAGATACGGATGCTCCTGCTGATGCTGATGGCAGTACTGGCTGTTGAGTAGATGGAGGCGGAGACAGTAGTAGTAGTAGTAGTAGTGGTGGTGGTGATGGTGGCGGAATAAGGAATGGAAAAAGAAAAACACACAGAAAAAGGGGCAAACCGAATTCCAAACATATGATGCTAGTTAGTGATCCTGATTTGGAGTCATGTGTTAAAAAACATTGTCCCTATTGGATCAATGTTCCTCTTCTCTGAAGAGACATCTGATGAAACGCCCTAACCACTACCACATTATCACCAACACAAACACCGCTGTCATCAACATGCACCAGCACCACTTCCAAAACTAAGTTGGCACCATCCGTGAGATTGGTGGAGTTAAGTTAAGATATTTATATTTCCATTCCGTAGAACCACTGGAAAGACATTAGCATTAAAAGCTTATTGAAAGGAGGGGGGAGAATGAATAAATAAATAGATAAATAAATGAAAAAAAAAATGTTCGTTTCGTTTCCTGCAGAGGTCAATAGTAAATGTTTAAGAAAAACAGCAAGTTATTGTAGTGCAGAGTGTGGTAGGGGTGGGTTGATATTTCCTCAAAGACGAGCAAAGTAAGGTCAATAAACAAACAATAAAACTAGCTTAAATCTCATGGCTAATCAATAAAATTTCTCTCAGCCTATGTGTTTCTCCACACACTGCAAGTCCTGCTTCTCGTTATTAAGTAGATCTCAAATGATGTACAGAGGTTTTATAGCATTAATGCATACTGGGTTCCTTTATGGTTGGCATAGCTTCAAAGTGCAGTCATAAATATGGTTTAGCGTGGATATAGCGAACGGAGGGTGATGAAGATAGGTGTTTGCTTACTGGTTGTTATAAGGTGAAAAGTAGAATATTTTTGTTGAGGTGCACAGCTAAGAGATGAGAGAAAGCAGATCAGTGTGTATGGTGGTCGTGATGGTTTGTGTGTGTAAATATGTAATAGGCAAGTGAAGGATGTGTTCGGTTCGGTATATGCACGTAATATGATATCAGAAAGTTCTACATATATCGTTAATATAACAAAGTATTATGTGAAGCGTGATAAATGCACTTGGTTTTTAACACCAACACATTATCTTCGAGTAAATTTCAGTGGCGCTTATTCAGTTGCCCTATTTGGAACCTTACCACCGGCCCACATTGTTTCCTTTGCTTTTCTTGTAGAAGTTCAAGGGACTTCAGCTACAAAATTCTTACAGTTCGGTGCAAGATTCTTGATAAGTGTTTCTTGCATATCTCGACAAACATACTGATTTCAATGTTTGACACAAGGGCAGCAATTTCGTTGAGAGGGTATGTCGATAGCATGGACCTTCAGTATTCAACTGGTATTTATTGTTTTTGACCCCGAAAGGTTGAAAACCAAATTCGACCTCGGTGGAATTTGAACACAGAATCTAAAGACGGACGAAATGCCACTTAGCATTTTACCCGGCATGCTAACCATTCTACCAGCTCACTGCCTTTATCTTGAGAAACAAACTGGTTTCAAATTTTGGCACAAGGACAGAAATTTCGATGGAGGTGAGTAAGTCAATTACACTGAGCTTCGGTACTCGGTTGGTTCTTATTTTGTCAACCTCAGTAAGATAAAACGCTAAGTCGACCTTGGCGGAATTTCAACACCGCTAAACATTTCGCCCAGCGTGCTAACGATTCTTTTCTACTATAGGCACAATACCTGGAATTTGAGGGGAGGGGGATAGTCGATCATATCGACCCTAGTACGCAACTAGTACTTAATTTATCAACCCTAAAAGGATGAAAGGCAAAGTCGACCTCGGCGGAATTTGTACTCAGAACATAAAGACAGACGAAATACCGCTAAGTATTTCAACCGGCGTGCTAACGTTTCTTATTTCTTTACCGCCCACAAGGCGCTACACACAAAGGGGACGAACAAAGACAGACAAACATTAAGTCGATTACATCGACTCCAGTGCATAAATGGTACTTAATTTATCAACCCCGAAAGGATGAAAGGCAAAGTCGACCTCGACGGAATTTGAACTCTGAACGCAGCAGCAGACGGAATACCGCTACGCATTTCACCTGGCGTGCTAACGTTTCTGCCAGCTCACCGCCTTTAACTCGATAAGCATATTAAAAACATACCACGGAGAGGTGACTAGAGACATGTTGCTGTTGTTGTTGTTGTTGGTGGTGGTGGTGGTGGTGGTGGTGGTTGTAGTTGTTGTTGATTGGCTCACTTACGATCAAAGGCATACGAAACATAGGTACTCCATTGTTTTGCATCAAAGTAATTTTTATGGTGCATCGTGTGCTTTGATTACCGTGAGAATTCCGGATCTAGAATAGGCAGACTTGGCGCCAGGAAGGCATCCAGCTGTAAAACCTTGCTTAAGATGGAACTGCGTGACAATTACTAGCCTGGAAAAGGGGACACAAAATGACAACGACGACCGCAATGAAGATTAAAGTCGTGGTGAGTGTTGCAGTGGTAGTAGTAGTAGTAGTAGTGGTGTGATTTGAGAGAGATTTTGCTACGATTTCTAGCAGGTCAATCGATCATGCAGAGATTTTATTGTGTAACACACTTGTTTTGATCTACTTTGTTTCGTACATTGGTCATTGTCATGACCTCAGAGTGACTCGATTGTAGCTATTACAATATTCTGGTTACCATTAATAGCATGTAAAATAAAGAACGACTATCAAGCCGACTCCATCGTGAAGATTACCCCAAATCGTCCACCTTAACGAACCTTTCTCCAGATGCTGGTAATTCATTCATGTGCGGAGATTGTGTTAGAAGAACAAAGCAGAAAAAAGAAAAATGAAGTATCCGAGTGATGCAACTCCGAACTAACTGGAAACTGCTGACGTCAAATATAATAGTTTTAAACAATGATAAGATCAGACATATTCTTCATAAGATAAAAAAAAACAACAACACATATTTATTGTGCCATTTGGCAAGATAATAGTTTCTTAATCAGTCTTGATGTATAATTAAGTATCTAGTCCAGTGACCTGCAAAGCGGTGAGTGCTTACAACAGAATGTAAGCTCTCAAACACTAAGAACCATCTGCTCTTGATTCTCTACAACATAGAAACATATAATTGGAGATAAGATATAAACATTTGTATCTAGTTATGAATGTATTAGTCTGACGAAGAAGCTAATACGCTCTCACACACGACGCACGTAGATACACGCATATACTCACCTACATAAACACACATCTGTAATGTACTTAATTAAGAAAATACAAGGAATGTGTATATGTATATGTGTTCTGTGTGTGTATGCATGTATGTGTGTGCCTATGTGAGACTTAGAAATAACAATATATATATATATATATATATATATATATATATATATATATATATATATATATATATATATATATATATATTCTCAGTATGTTCTGAACACTTGTTACTAGGACATGATTAATGATGAATACGTTTAAACTCAAAGCAAACAGCAAATTGAATATGGCAGGTACAAGCGAAGAATAATCTGTACCATAGCACATGTAGTTTATTCGTAAACTACTCGCCGAAGCTTTAGAATAATAATAACAATGATGATGATGATGATGATGATGATGATGATGATGATGATGAGGATGATCATTTCTACTAAAGGCACAAGACCTGAAATTTTGTGGGAGAGGACCAGTCGATTACATCAACTCCAGTGTTTCTTGTACTGGTACTTAATTTATTGACCCCCGAAAGACTGAAAGGCAAAGTCGACCTCGGCAGAATTTGAACTTAGAACGAAGCACGCCGGGCGAAATACCGCTATGCATTTCGCCCGGCGTGCTAACGATTCTGCCAGGTCGCCGATGACGACGATGATGATGATGGTGGTGATGATGACGACGATGATAAACTATAAATAATCCGTATTGCTTCAAAATTTTCAGTGTTTTCCCCCAAAAGTTTTGAAAAGTGCCTAGTCCAAACAAAAAGGAACTCACATGTTCGAATGGGCAAGACAAAGGTCCACGTCCAACTTGTAATTCAGTTTAACAGTTCATATTACTGTTTGTTGGATTTTTACCACGTGAATGCATCTTGTATGTTCCACATAATGAGGACATGTCTCCTGGTAAATATGGGCTTGATATTTTCCTCACTGTTTTTGCCCTTCACTTAAAATCAATCATCAGGTGATCTTTAGTCGTGTGAACTTCATAAATCCCCAGAAGGAATTATATATGTATGTATGTATGTATGTATGTATGTATGTATGTATGTATGTATGTATGCATGTATGTACGCTTATATATATATATATATATATATATATATATATATAGGTGAGAAAGTTGGTATGTGAAAGCACGTGGTTGGATGTATAAAAGATAATAAGAGTGAAAAAACTACAGAAGGCTTGTGTTACATGGTTAAAGTATATATTTAAGTTATGTCAGAAAAATGTAAGAAAAATGTTAGAAAAATGTTATAAAATCTTTTTGGTATATAAACATTGTATTTTGAGAAATAACCGGTTTCGTGTTGTCTTTTCAAATTTCTCTACTTCATTGTGTCGTGTTCGTTCCAGTCTGAGAAAGAAGAGTTCTAGATAGGGGGAGGTAATTAGGGATTTCTTCCGGTATAGGGGAGATAATCGAAATCTAGGAGGTGGTAGAATTTGATTAATTTACCATGGTTTTGTTCTATATTTTTTCCCCCTCAGTGGGGTGATGAATTTCGTTATTTAAATGTGTTAGCACTGGTTAAGTTTGGGTTTGTATTTTTGAATGAAAAAGGTTTCCTTATTTAATCTAATCTGTGTTGGTGTTTTAATGGCACATTGATAAAAAGGAAAGATTATAAATTGTGCTAGCATTTGTTTTGCGCATTTTTCAATATGGTCACTAAAAGGTATCATTCGGTATTCTGGGTGTGCAATCTGCTGGCGGTGCAGAGTACATCTACGTCTGAGCGATAACCCTGTAGACCCTATGTAGTTCTCGTGGCAGCCCGAACATCTTATTACATAAATAAGATTTTCTACAGGGTTATCGCTCAGACGTAGATGTACTCTGCACCGCCAGCAGGTTGCACACCCAGAATACCGAATGATACCTTTTAGTGATCATATTGAAAAATGCGCAAAACAAATGCTACCACAATTTATAATCTTTCCTTTTTATCAATGTGCCATTAAAACACCAACACTGATTAGATTAAATAAGGAAACCTTTTTCATTCAAAAATACAAACCCAAACTTAACCAGTGCTAACACATTTAAATAAGGAAATTCATCACCCCACTGAGGGGGAAAAAATATAGAACAAAACCATGGTAAATTAATCAAATTCTACCACCTCCTAGATTTCGATTATCTCCTCTATACCGGAAGAAATCCCTAATTACCTCCCCCTATCTAGAACTCTTCTTTCTCAGACTGGAACGAACACGACACAATGAAGTAGAGAAATTTGAAAAAACAACATGAAACCGGTTATTTCTCAAAATACAATGGTTATATACCAAAAAGATTTTATAACATTTTTCTAACATTTTTCTTACATTTTTCTGACATAATTTAAATATATACTTTAACCATGTAACACAAGCCTTCTGTAGTTTTTTCACTCTTATTATCTTTTATATATATATATATATATATATATATATATATATATATATATATATATATATATAATAATAATATTAGGGACAAAATCCAAAATTACAGGTAAAAACTCAATGAAATCAATTTATAAAAAATTAAAATTAAATTGAGCTTTATATATATATATATATATATATATATATATATATATATATATATATATATATATATATATATGTATATATATATATATATATATATATATGTATATATATATATGTATATATATATATATATATATATATATATATATATATATACATATAGTCGATTCAAACATGAACAAGCAAGAAAAAGCAAGAAAAAACAACAAAGCGAGGACGTGGAATAAGTACAGTGTTATTGGACGCTCAAGAAAGAGGAAAGAAAAGAAGGAGGATTTAACGTTTCGAGCGGAGCTCTTCGTCAGAAATATAGGAAAAGTCCAAAGAGAAAGAAAATCGCCAATGATGCACACGTGGGCACACATACATACATACATATAAAATATAATATGTCTTGAATGCACCATAATAACAATGGACTTTAATAACTGTTATAATTTAATTATCCATAGCCTCATACAAGAATAATATTTCGGAATACAAAAATTCCTTCTTCAGATATCGCTAGGAATTGTTCGAGTCACTGCTACAATCGGTTTTCCAACGGTTACTGAAATTTTTTTCCGGAAGCGACTCTGCAGTGGTTTCACGGAGCTCCTTCCGGAATTCCTCATGAGAAGTGCGCGAGCGGCCATGCCTCGGACTCGTATATGTTGACACATCGGCAGCGCTGCTTCTAAGTTATGTATTATATGTGCAGTTAGTTGTGTTTTCTTACTCTTTCTTACTTTTTTTAAAACTAATACGTGAGCATGTCATCAAAACTGAACCTACACGCTTCCAGATGAAGCTAAATAATATGCTGCTTGCCAGCATCCAGTCTGTTGTTAATATGGGGCCCTAGTATGTCTATGAGGATAGCTTCCTTAATTCTTAGATTACCCAAATTTCTTTCATTGGCCTCAGTTATGACTGTTATGCTTTTGTCGGTGTTCCGGCATCTGTCTAGATGTTTTCTGAAGGAGGTGGTTCTCGTGTTCAGATGTTCTTTGATGCGAATGTGTAACGGCCTTGTGCTACCCACATAGAAATTGTTGCATTTGTTACATTGTATTCTATACACAACATTTACCCGTTGGCATAAATCTGTGTGACGGATGGGGCAGTTAGTTAGTGTGTATTGATTGCTGTCCCTTGCTCGTTTCTTTGCTAAGTGTCTTCTCAGAGAGGGACCGGAGTGGGCTAGTTGGATGTCTAGTACTTCTCTTATATGTAATTCCTTCTGGGCATTTATGAAGTTCACAGGACTTCAAAAAGCAAAAGATCATCTGGTGATAGATTTAAGCGAAGGGCAAAAACAGTGAGGAAAATATCAAGCCCGTATTGATATAATCAAGCCCATATTGATAGATATCAAGCACACACACATACATATATATATACATACATACATATATATCCATACATACATATGTATATATAAATATATATATATACATATATATATATATATATATATATATATATATATATATATATATATATATATATATATATATATATATACATTTATACATACATACATTTATACATACATACATACATACATATATATATATATATATATATATATATATATATATATATACACGACGAACTTCTTCCAGTTTCCATCTACCAAATCCACTCAAAGCTTTAGTCCGTTCGAGGCTGTTGTAGAAGATCCTTACCTAAGGTGCTACGCAGTGAGACTGACCCCGACACCTTGTGGCTGGGAAACTTTTTACCACAGAGCCACGACCTCGCCTGCAAAATCTGTTTGCATGTTTGTCGGAGTTCGGCATTTTCCTGCGTGCCTTCCAGAGATTGTAGGGTGCAACCAATAACTGAATTTCTTGTGATATTTTCGTTCAGATCTGCTACGAAGTGAACTTAACTCTTTTATTTTAATCTCTATTTTTGTCATGAGTTTGACCTGGTCTTCACAAAGTAGCATTTCAGTGACTGATTTTGGCCGTCTGTTATACCATAGATACTTATCGAAAGTGCATGATTGCTGTGTCTACCAAGTAGCTTTCCTGGTCGTTATTGCAGATAGCTATCACCATCCAATGTTGTTCCTCTTTCATTACATGCAGATTTCAGGTTAAATCTCAGCAGACATTTTTTATTCATCGCGGAAATCGATATTTGTCACTAAGATGTATGCACTAAATACAAACGATGTTTCTTATGTCTATACCTGCAAATATTATTGCTCCATGATCCAAACATGGATGCGATTAAATAATACGAGATATAGGTCTCATATTATTCAATCGCAACCGTGTTTCTTTCGAAGAAACCGTCTGTCTATTGACAAAAGGGACAGAATATTCCTCTTAATTTCTTCGTTAATGCCATTAACATTTTTCGTTTTGCTGTTATGTTGCTTTTCTTGTTTGGCGATGCTGTTGCTGAAAGTTATAATGTGCATTTCCTTATCCACATTACATTGACGTGACAATAATGTAGAACTATTAGCTGACCACTCTAATATCTGTTGCTACGAGGTTGTTGTTTCGTTCAAAGGCTCTGACGTCGTCACCACTTTTCCGTCGCCCTTTGGTTCATCTGCGACGACACGCAAAGCCCCACCGCACGTATTAGCATGTCGTTATTGATATCCTAGAATTTAAAAGACACAATGAGATTACACCGGGGACGTTTAAGAGATTACACCGGGGACGTTTATGGAGATTACAGTGGGGACGTTTAACGGAGATGACACCGGGGATGTTTAACATGCGAGAACGATAAATCACTGCTCCGAAATTTATCCAAAAACATCGAAAATAAAGACATCGCATGGAGCCAACAATAGCTGACAAAGGGTTGGACTATATCCGAGTAAGTAATACTCATTGAAATTTATTTCTATTTTTCCAAATATAATGATGTATTTTAACTGGATATCATCTCCACTACTCGCACAGCACACGTAAACACGCATGTTACATCAACACCAGACCATCTCCGGCCCCAAACACCATGAACAAAAAATTACAAACAGATTAAATAATACCGGTATTATTCCACACAAGAATAGCAACCAGGAAGTGCGTACTTAAAACTTATACGAAAAAAGTACGAAGAGCTGCACGTGCAAAACAATCTGACAACACAAATGAACGGACCGGTACCCTACGAAAATGATGACCGTCAAAATAATGGGCCGGACGTTGTTCCTCATATCCCGCAAATAAAACCAAAACGACATAAATGGACACGTGAGGAATACATTTCGATCCTACACGCTTATTTTACAGCAGTGCTCTACCCAAAGAACGAAAACGCAACAACACATACATATAAAATATGGAAGAAAAATAATCTAAATACAAATATATATAATATACAGAAAATTGCACTACTGGGCACTGCACACATCCTACGCAAAACACTTTCAATACAGTAACAATAAGAGCATCACAGCAAACCACAGCACATACCCAAGGCACACAGAGCTGCGCTCGGTAGTGAAGTGAAAGCACGCTATAAAAATAAAACTACTGAATAATAATAATAATAAAAATAATAATAATAATAATAATAATAATGATAATAATAATAATAATAATAATAATAATAATAATAATAATAGTAATAGTAATTATTATTATTATTATTATTATTATTATTATTATTATTATTATTATTTCTTCTTTAGGCACAAGGTCTTGAAAATATTTTGCGGGAAGAGGCTAATCGATTACATCGACTCCAAAAGGATGAAAGGCAAAAATCGACCTCGGCGGAATTTGAACTCAGAATGTAAAGACAGACGAAATGCTGCTAACGATTCTGCCAGCTCACTGTCTTAATAATAATAATAATAATAATAATAATAATAATAATAATAATAATAATAATAATAATAATAATAATAATAATAATAATAATAATAATAATAATAATAATAACAATAATAATAATAACAATAATAATAACAATAATAATAATAATAATAATTGATGTTTCAATACCAGCAGATGACAACGTTTCTCTAAAAGAAATGGAAAAACTTTCAAAATACAAAGACCTGGAAATAGAGATAACTCGAATGTGGAAGCTAAAAACAGAAACAATTCCTATCATAGTAGGTGCCTTAGGTATAATAAAAAAATATTCAGACAAATACATAACAAAAACACCAGGACTTACAAATATATATAACATACAGAAAATTGCACTACTGGGTACTGCACACATTCTACGCAAAACACTTTCAATACAGTAAACATAAGAGCACCACAGCAAACCACAGCACATACCCAAGGCGCACAGAGCTGCGCTCGGTAGTGAAGTGAAAGCACGTTATAAAAATAAAACTAC
>NC_142928.1:177267962-177270462 GCF_046866305.1 Octopus bimaculoides | reverse complement strand
CATCCTTCGTTATTTCCTATCAAAAATCGTATATGTATAACGGTAAAAAGCGCTGGATTTATTCGTTGCAAGGAATTAAAAAAAAATGTCAAATGTGCTTTTAGTGGGAATGATTTAATCTAATGCGTGTGATTAAAAATAAATGATGAAATTGCTCTCACTGAAATTTGAACTCGGAAAAGTAATAAAATTTAAGCACACAACTTTGTAGTTAACTTCTGCCAAGTATATACTAAACAGTATGTGATTAAATTGTTGATATCTGTGAAACTGTTGCCATGTCAGTTTTCCCCATATTACTGATAATTTCATTGAAACTGTGTGGTTACATTATTATATACGGAAATAATTCTTGTTTCATAGATAGGAATCAACAATTGAACAAGTTTTAAATTCTAATGTCATACAATGGTCGTGTCAGGGTTCAGAACTAATGAATCAAAACAATTTCTCGGTTGCTTCGATAATGGTTAGGATCGATCAGTAGCATTATTTCAGTAGTGGCATACTGCGCCCATACCTTGGAAAATTAAAGTGATTTTAACTTGTAAATATACCTACTTTGAGGAATTGCATACTTTAAAAATAAGTAGACTGGCTATATTGTAAGTATAGCAATTTATTAAACTATCATAATGTTTCGGAGAGAGTAAGGTCAAATGTTGAAATTCTGTAGAACTGGTGAAATGCATTACAGAAATAAATATTGCAGATATAAATGAAACTGTTAGATGATATTGTTACGTGGAATATAGTGACAGAAAATTGGCGTTATTTCTTCAATTTAAGATAACGTATCAAATAGCTTATGTCTACTGTCTGAAGATAGAATAGAATTTAGATTGTTATAAACATTATTCTTTCTATAATTTCTAAATGTTATTTCAACTGTTTTTATATTTCCTGAACTAAATCATAATTTCAAAATGGCTATGGTAATAAGGCATTGCTACAGTATGGCCTTAGCTCTGATAACTAAAACAAAGTAAAGAACTAGGAATACTAAAAGTTTTAAAAGCCAATGTGTTTAGCGTGCGAATTGGCAGGGTCATTTGGTCATTTGGTCATTGGCAGAATGACTTGCGTTGTATATATTCCATTTTACTGCTCTCAGATTTCAAATCGTGCCGAAGCAAAGTTCGACTTTCAACTCTTCATGTTTCTTTAGCAGATATCACTCTGTTCCAAGCATTCCTGCTGTATTTTTGGTTTGTGTACACCTATCTTTCTTCCTCTTATGAATCTCGGGGAACACTGGAAAGGGTTGTAGGCGTTGCTTTTCCTCCCTATCTAAACAGATGAAAAAAAGGGATGGAATCATAAAAATTAGGTAGCTGTCCTAAAAGAGAATGGACATTATCCATTCCCATTCACGATGTCGTCATATCAACAGCTTTAGAACCTATGAGTCATAAGAATTAGAAACCTCATATTGGAATGAAAGGGAAACAGCGTATGTGAGTTTTGACAAATGGAATAGTGGTAGAGATCAAGGGCAGACTAAATGTATTAAGAAAAAAGGAGGGAATGTTTAGGCTCTCCAGGAATTTAAACATTTTCGTTAATGTTTATTTGGGAGTACATGCATATTCAAAATTCTTTCAAGTCATGGTTTAAGTTAAAGGATTGTTTTACAATCACTGATCCTGTTGTGGGATAAACAATTTCGTTTAAACAGAAGTGTGATGCAGCAAGTCTAATGAAAATTAATTCGTAAACCACAGATTAGTGGAGAGAGTTCTGATATACAATGCGTTAGGACAGGGTACATATTCATAGACACAGTTTATTCATAGAGAGTAATAATGTACACAGTAGAAAGACTAATAGAATAAACATATAAAGACAGACAGAAACCACGTATATAAAGTATAAAGAGAGAGCGAGAGAGAGGGAGAGGGAGGGAGAAAAAGAGAGAGAAATATAGAGTGAGACAGAAACAGAGAAGAAGAGAGAGAAAGAGAAAGAGAGATTACATAGACCAGGTATAAAGAGAGAGAGAGAGCGAGAGAGAGAGAGAGAGAGAGAGAGAGAGAGCACAGATGTATAAAAACAACTTTCAGTTAGAGTACAAAGACGGCTAAAGCGCACATATACATAATTTAAAAGCAGGCATAGCACACACTCACACGCACGCACGCACACACACACACACACACACACGCACACACACACACACACACACACACAGTGTGAAGTCGGAGAGAGCAGGCAGATACAGTGTACAAAGACGGTGAGAACACACATATACAGTATAAAGACAAAGTGAGCTCACAAATATACAGTTTAAAGACAAATAAAGCACATATATACACATATATACAGTAACAGACATATCACACATTTACATAGATGTATTTGATATAAAGATAGAGAAAGAATTATATTTTCACAGTATAGAGCCAGACAGATCACACACACATATATATAGACTTTAAGGACAGATAATTCACATATGTACACAGTGTAAAAATGGCCGAAGCACACAGATATACTGTAT
>NC_142928.1:177237962-177260462 GCF_046866305.1 Octopus bimaculoides | reverse complement strand
GTTTTCAGTCAATGGATTACGGCCATGCTGGATCATCGCTTTAAGGATGGTCATGAATGGAATGGCTTTGATAGTAATACCTGGTCAGTCAAGTTTGAACTTGGGCTACACAGCAGCAGCAGCAACTAAAACGACGACGTTGACTACGAGACACAAACATCGGAATAACTAAAAAAACCAGCATCGTATTTGGTCGTTCAGCCGACTAATTAACTTAACGTGCCATTGATCTGCTTGATCAGAGCTGACCTGCGAGTTAACACCACCACCACCACCACCAACAACAACAACAACAACAACAGCAGCAACAACATGGCTACTACTACTACTACTACTACTACTACTACTACTACTACTACTACTACGACTACCACCACCACCACGATCACCACTACTACTACTACTACTACCACCACCACCACCACCACCACCACCACCACTACTACCACCACCATTGCCATTACCAACCCGAATACTACCACCACGACACCACCTCTGCTTCCATACAACTGGTATCATTAGTATGCTCATTCGCCACCTCCATCTCCGAACCACCACCGCCATCTGCTACACTGTCACCACATCTCCTCCATCATTCCTACAGCAAATTGCGAAAACAATCACCAACGGCAACAGCAACAGCAATATAAAAAAAATAATCATTGATAACAGCCTCGTGTCGTGCTAGCAGCATCCCTTTCGGCTTTACATAACAGTCAAATGGTTGTTAAGAAAATAATATGCTGGCTTCTCGGTTTTAGGTTCTTTCAAATTGTTCCTTTACCTTGTTAGTCCAAATTCGGGCAAATTGGACTTTCGTGGGCAAATCGGACTTTCGTGGGCAAATTGGACTTTCGTGGGCTAATTGGACTTTCGTGGGCAAATAAAATAATGGATTGTAATCTTTTCTATTCTAGGCACAAGGCCCGAAAGTTTTGGGGGGAGAGGTCCAGTCGATTAGATCGACCCCAGTACGCAACTAGTACTTAATTTATCGACTCCGAAAGGATGAAAGGCAAAGTCGACCTCGGCAGAATTTGAACTAAGAACGTAAAGACGGACGAAATGTTGCTAATCATTTTGCTCGGCGTGCTAACGGCTCTGCTAACTTGCTGCCTTAGATTTCCAACTAATAATACTTTGATATTTGTTGCGCAGAAATTGGAATCATCCAAGCAAGATTAGCACAATCCAAGGTACCTCGAACGGTGTATGAGACGTTTTGGCACAGTCAGTCTGGTGCCACTTATTTGGCGTATTTGATTCAACGCTGTCTTGTTTGATATCAGATGTTTTAATGTTTTTCACATTCTCCTGGTGTGTTTATGCGTGAGAGCATTTTTTTTTTTGCTATTTGTGAGGAGAGGGAACTATTTACTTCAATTGTAATGTATCTCTTCCTCTCTATCTCTCATTCACTTCCTCCCTCTCAAAACATCTCTACCTGTCATTCTCTCCCTCCCTCTCACCCCTCTCTATCTCTCATTCTCTCCCTCACTCTCACTCCCTCCCTATCTCTCATTCTTTCCCTCCCTCCCACCCTTCTCCTTGTTTAAGTATGAGCATAGTTCCTGTTATGTGCATGATGAAAGGGTAACTGTTTATGTCAATCCTATTTATTTAATAAATTATAATGTCTCTCTCTCTCTCTCTCTCACTCTTTCTCTCTCAGTCTCTCACCCCCTCTCACCCCTCCCTCTCTGTTTAAGTATGCTAGCATGTTACTTTTTGTGCATGGGGAGAGAGTAACTATTTATGTCAATCATGTTCAATTAATGAATAGGAATGTCTCTCTCTCTACTCCACTCTCTCTCTCTCTCTCTACTCCACTCTCTCTCTCTCTCTACTCCACTCTCTCTCTCTCTCTCTACTCCACTCTCTCTCTCTCTACTCCACTCTCTCTCTCTCTCTACTCCACACACTCTCTCTCTCTCTCTCTCTCTCTCTCTCTCTCTACTCCTCTCTCTCTACTCCTCTCTCTCTGCTCCCCTCTCTCTCTCTCTATCTCTATTCCACTCTCTCTCTCTCTACTCCACTCTCTCTCTCTCTCTATCTCTATTCCACTCTCTCTCTCTACTCCACTCTCTCTCTCTCTCTCTCACACACACACACTCTTTCTATTTGCGTATATTTCTCAGCAGTCATGTGTATGCGTGTATGTATGAGTGTGTGTATGTGTTATGTGTATGCGTATGTGTATTTGCCTCCGTCACCAAAATGTAGTGCCGTCAAGGAAGCTGAACGTCCACTCACCTGTGCCAAATCATCTGCGTCAAAATAGCGACGCCGAAGAGTCCCATTCCGGATCGAACATACTATTTGTACACTGACGTATTTCTTTTTGGAGTACGGAGTGGGGAATGTTTCAGTTTCCTTCTACCAAATCCACTCACAAGGCTTTAGTCGGTCCGAGTCTCTAGCAGAAGACATTTGTCCAAGGTGCTACGCAGCGGGACTGAACCCGCTACCATGTGGTTGGGAAGAAAGGTTCTTACCACACAGCCACGCCTAGGCCTATATATATGTAAAGTAGACAACAGGGAACGTCGACAGTAGTTTCAAATTTTGGTCCAATGCCAGTAATTTCGGGAGAGGGATCAAGTTGATTACATCAACCCCAGTTTTCAGTTGGTACTTATTTGATCGATCTGGAAAAGATGAATGACAAAGTCGACCACGGCGGAATTTGAACTCAGAACGTAAAAATGGACGAAATGCCGCTAACAACTGTTACAACTATACGTGTATTTATATGTAGTTTTTTTTTTTCTTGACTGTGTTCTACATGTGCTTGGAATGTTGTAGAGGTGTTGTATATAACTCCAAACATTTCTAAGTTCTGTGTACCTTTGAGCGTGATAATTGGTTGTAATTGGGGTTCACTGTTCTAGTTGGTAAGAAGAGAGATAGCGAGATTTGGCAGGTGCTACTAATCGTTTTGATTTGTAGCCAGGTTTCTTGGTGGTTGGTGTAGGTTTGGCAAAATTGTACTGCTGTGTCTGTAATGTGGTGATATACGTCTGTGATGTCATCCACGTATGTTTTGAGGAGGTACGCGAAGGTTATGTAAACAGAAGACATTGAATGTGAGTATACGAGGTCTGATCAATAAGTATCCGGACTGTTGCCATAATAACGAAGCTGAAACACGTAGATTAAAGGAGCTCTGGAAAGATTGACCATGAATTCTGTTGTGTATGCGCACTAATTTCTAACATTCTAGCTCACTTCCGCTGTCAACAGCAGTGCTTCGAATGAAGGTATGTAGCGTGTGATCGTCACATTGGCCATAACAAGGGGCTAAACATAGAGGGGACAAACAAGGACAGACAAAGGGATTAAGTCGATTACATCGACCCCAGTGTTTAAATGGTACTTAATTTATCGACCCCGTCAGGATGAAAGGCAAAGTCGACCTCGGCGGAATTTGAACTCAGAACGTAGCGGCAGACGAAATACTGCTAAGCTAATGTTTCTACCAGCTCAGATTGTATGAATATCGATAATGTCAATATACATTGAATCATTATACTTATTTTGAATATTTTCATATCAGGAGTGTTATCGAAGAGGGTGGTATTTATTTTCTGGATTCCTAATATTTGTATATATCATGAGGTTGGCTTCACGGAATAATCCGTCATGCCTTATCGATGTATAATTTCGAATTTGAGGGTCCCTCTGTTAGGTTCATAATGTTGGTTCTTGCACAAAAGAGATATATAATATAATAGAAAGTCTTGTACGAAAATGAATTGTTTTCGTTCTACAAAGGTGTTTTTAGGCTATTAATGGGAATTTTAAAGGCCGTTAGTGCATTTCTAGGCCGTTAATATTGTATGGCCAGATTCTCTGCATATAATTTACATACTGCTTATTAGTTATTTTGGTCGTTTCTGTGTATTTTATGTATGAATGCTTGCGTGTAAATTTGCTATTTAAATTTACTGTCAGATTATGAATGTCAGAAGGAAAATAATTATAGAACTTTGGGTCTTTTCCTGTAATGTTTTCTTGTGATTCGAGGTTGTGTGTATGTGTTGTTTTTTATATTTTGTTCATATCTATAGATCTATTGATATATTTGTACATATGTGGGAGTATATTGATATTTTCGAACATATATATAAATATACTGGTGTGTTCGTACACATATATGTATATACTGGTATATTTATGCACGTGTAAACATATTGATATTTTTGTACAAATGCGTGAGTATATTTGCATGTTTGTACTTAACTTTTGAAGTGTTGTGTTTCTTCTCTACTTTGTATTGTATTTACTGTTCATCTTTGATAGAATTTTTATCTTTAGACTTCAGTCCTAGTCGTTAAACTCGTTTATATTTTTTCTGGTATATTATATCTAGAATTGAGTTATCAAATATGTTCAGCTATTTTTAAAATAGTAGAGCAATATTTGAAGGAAGATTTTGTTGACATTTCTAGCAGGTGAAAGAACTGCATATACGTTTCTTATTTCTTTATTGCCTACAAGGGGCTAAACATAGAGGGGAAAAACAAGGACAGACAAAGGGATTAAGTCAATTACATCGACCCCAGTGCGTAACTGGTACTTAATTTATCGATTCCGAAAGGTTGAAAGGCAAAGTCGACCTCGGCGGAATTTGAACTCAGAACGTAAAGACAGACTAAATACCGCTAAGCATTTCGCCTGGCGTGCTGACGTTTCTGCCAGCTCGCCGCCTTTATATGCATATATGTTTCCTGATTGGCTCGCTGGCCACTTTTGTTTAATTCATCTGCAGGTATCTTTACTGACATCTATTTACAAGAGTGTGTACCTTCTTTTGTTGGCTTTCAGCTGTTTCTCATCGCATGGCTGGTAAATACACAACTTTTAATTTGAGGGAACAGTTTTACTGAATAAAGGATTACGCCAGTTTCCTAAAGCTGCTTGTTAACATGGAACACAATGATCTCTTAGAACAGAAGAAATGTTCATAATGGTATTAATTTTAAATACTTCTGGAAAAAAAACAAAAAACAAAAAAAATTAGTTCGATCTCAGCAAGATTTGAACCAAGAACCACTGAGATGTTTGTTGATAACACATTTTTCTTCTCATGATACAAAAATTAATCTAAAGTTTTAATAATGCGAGCTAAACAATTATCTTCTAAATTAATTCCGAAATTATTTGTTAATGTTTGTGCTATTTTCCAAACTCGTCGAAGCTGGCGTTGCCTTTCGTTCTTCTGGGAACAATGCTATCAAGTATTGTGTAAATATAATTGTCTTTATACATCCACAGATTTTAAGTATGAAAATTATGCAAAGAAGTAACGTTAGCTCTATCATAACTATCTCACTAACATACATGATATTGGTGAAAGATAAGACATTCATTATATACTCGGAATAATATTATTAGCTTTGGACAAAGATTAAAGGTGCACTTATTTTTGTAAGATTAATGACGTTTAATAGGAACACAAACCAAAAATTGGAGAAATATACAGTCGATGAAATGTACCTCCGGACCTTGACCAGTATATTTTTTTTATTGAACTCTAAACAATAAAATCAAAGTTGATTCCAGCAAGATTACAATACAATACAATAAAAGGAACATATTTAAACGGCGACTTGTTTCTGATTCTTTCAATACTGCCAGCTATTATCTTTCTGAATATTTATACCAAAGTAAGCATACTTTCCAACGCTTTTTGAGAATGAGACAGTCGTTTTAATATACCCTAAAACCTAAAGTTAAAACCAGTACAAACGCACGAACGATGTCATAAATAACAGTACCGCCGATAGTTTTTGTTGACAAACAACGGCAGTAATTTTATTCAAGGGAAAAGATCCCATTACACCGCCAGTACGTGCTGTTGACAAACCACAGCAGTAAATGTTTTCACCTAAATCGACGTCATTGATTGGTTGAAATTACCGAAATACGAATACTTTAACACAAAATAACTTAGAAAATAAAGAATTTTCTTAAAAACGCCAAGAGTAAATGATGTTTTAAATGACACATTCTACCAGTATACGAAATGTGAAAGTGTTTAGTCACACAAAAATTATTTTTTATATGTGCCGGCCAAAAGGAAAGGATCCGTCATCCTTTCGGCATCAGTTGTATTAAGTACCATTCCATAGCAGTGGAGTGGTACTTAATACCATTAAGTACCATTAAATACCATCTCTCTCTCTCTCTCTCTCTCTCTCTCTCTCTCTCTCACTCTCTCTCTCTCTCTCTCTCTCTTTCTCTCTCTCTCTCTCCCGCTCTCTCTCTCCCTGTTTCCCTCTTACTTCCTCTCTGTCCATCTCTCTCTCTCTCGCTTTGTTACTTCTTTGAAGTGTGACACACACCACAGGTACGTACAAAAACAAAAAGATAGTGTATTAATATTATTGATAATGATAATAATAAAAGTCATCAGCATCATCCACTTCGCCATCTTCATCATTATTACAGTCTTTTCGTCGAGGTCGTTGTTGTCCTCGTCCTGCCCTTCTTCCTCCTCCTCTGCATCATCATCATCATTATCATCATCATCAACAACAACAATTACAGTAACAACAAAGGATGGTGAATATGAGAATCGACACGGGAGTGGAAAAATACCTTATGGCATTTAATTAGAACACTTTTACTTGATGAATCCCAATCCCGCCTTTGTCAGTTTGCCTTTCCTCCTCTCGAATAGGGCAACGGTGCATTAAACAGAATGTTGCAACAATACTTTAACGGTGTTAGTTTGGTTAAATTGACAATCCCCACCCTACAAATTTACACCCGTGCGCATAAATTTGAAAACATTAAGGGTGGCAGTACAGTATTTAGTTACACCCCTTCATGTTCTAATTTCAAGTTCCACCGCGTTTCACTTTGCGATTACTCCCCTCAGAATTGTTAAAACAGGTCATAATCATGTTACTAAGGGTCTTGTAATCTACTACATGCCTCCCAGCGCAATGTGTAACCTTCTTTCTTTCAGCGTAAAGAATATTTAACATATTAGGAGGTAATGGAGTGACAAATATACATACTTACATACATACATCCATACAAATTTACACATACGCGTACACACACACATATGCATATATGAATGATTCTGTTTTATGAATCCATAAGTATCAAGGTACCTCAACTCATAGGACGCCAGACATGGTTAGGTATGAAAACGTAGAGCGTGCATTGAAATAAACAAGATTCAATACATTGAGTGTTGGAGGATACTTGAAAAATGGAAGCACGAAATCCAATTCAATCCATAGATTCGACATATAATACATGCATACATACATACATATATACATACATACATACATACTGCTTAGCCAGAAGCATCTGTACCATTGTATTATACCTGTCCTAAACTAAATGGCATTACTTTTTGACTCACCCTCGTATATATATATATATATATATATATATATATATATATATATATATATATATATATATATATATATATATATATGTATATATATGTATATATATACAGAGAGAGAGAGAGAGGGAGAGAGAGAGAGATAGAGAGAGAAAGAGAGAAAGAGAGAGAGAAAGAGAGAGAGAAAGAGAGAGAGAAAGAGAGAGAGAGAGAGCTTTACGTAGACCTACACATGTTTCGACTGCACCACCGATTAGTAACCGTTGCAATTGCAACTCTTCTATGATACCGTGTAGAAATGGCTACCTATGATAACATAGAACTCACATACATGCATACATTCACTCACAGGCACTTTACGCACGCACGCACGCACATACACACACACACACACACACACACACCTACACACCTACACACGCATATTTATGAGCGAAAAAAAAGCGATAAAAAGAGATTGCTTGACTAATCCCTACAGCTATTCAGTATATAATTCCATACCTTGATGTTCTGAATTCACACCCCACCCGACAAGCCTTAACGTTTCCTTTCTATCCTTAAACGCAATATATCCTATATATCAACATCTGCTTTTAGCTTGGTTTGTTGCGCACCGAGATGATACTGATACAGGATACTTATGATAATGCGGCCTTAACATTTCATTTCTTCTCTCTCACACTGAACAGGACTAACTTTTAGCCTATACTTTTGTCTGTTGTTGTTGTGCTCCAGGATGACCATGAACTAGGATACCTATAATTAATGTTAAGTGGGGAACGTAATCAGGAATATTTCGTTCTTATCCAAAGAATCCAATCGTTTTCTATTTAACACCGCAGATGTGACTTGAGGGAGCACTCGGCTGTTATTTCTGATAAGTTGAACAAACTTAAACTAAACATTGCTGCTTTTATCGGTTCTCATCGATCTCTACGATGGCTAACTGCTTTTCGAAGAAACAATATCCTTTTGTTAAAAGTTAAATTAAACCTGAAACCAACAAAGAATATACTCGGTTAGTTAACTACTACCACTAATGGTTTGTTGTTGATATTAATTTTTACCGAAGTAGTTATAGACTCATTACTTCGCAGCATGCAACCATTTTCTCGTCTGGAAAACAATTAACAGTTAATAAATAAGTATAATTAAAAATATACATACGCGCAAACACACATACATACAGAGACATACATACATGCATTCATACATACATACATATATGAATGCATACATGGATGCATACATGCATACATAAATATATTCTTTTCTACTCAAGGCACACCGCCCGAAATTTTTGGGGAGGGGCCAGTCGATTAGATCGACCCTAGTACGCAACTGGTACTTAAATTATCTACCCCGAAAGGATGAAAGGCAAAGTCGACCTCGGCGGAATTTGAACTCAAAACGTAAAGACAGACGAAATACCGTTAAGCATTTCACCCGGTGTGCTAAGGTTTCTGCCAGTTCTCCGCCTTACACATATAAATATATTCATTCATCACTTCAAACGTACATATATATATATATATATATATATATATATATATATATATATATATATATATATATATATATATATATATATATATATTTACTTACATAGTGGCGTCCCCAATGGAACTGTTTTAGGTACATTACTGTTAGTAATAGCTCTCCCAGATATGCACATGATTACTCAGACAATCATTATCTCTAGCTACGCAGATATAAAATTATCACAGGCAATAAAAGAACAAAACAAAAAACAGATGATGTCGCAAACTGAAGAAAACAATATGCAGTTAAAATGTTGGAATATTTCAAGCAGTGCACTATCAGGTCACAAAGGAAATGCACCGCAGCCTGCTTATATAGGACCCGATGGCACTACAATCCCAGCGCCACAAAGACTGAGAGACTTGGGGATCAGTATGTATAATGATGCATCATTTCAGATGCACATTACCAAGATGGCAACAAAGGGCAAACAACTGGTAGGATAGATATTAAGATCCTTCAAGACAAGAGACGAAGAAAGCATGTTCGACTTGTGGAGGAGTTTTGTTCTCGGCCGCCTGGGTTACTGCTCTCAGCTGTGGTTACTACATAGCATCAAAGTAACAACAAAGCTTGAAGCGGTCCAACGACACTACACTAAAATGATTATAACGACGCTATATATATATAGACACACACACGTATTTTTAAAGTATAGAATGAAAATGGCTAAAAATAACAACCAAAAACCAAAAACCAAAAAAGCAAATAATCTTATTCTGTGTAAAACCCCATCAGAACCCTGTACCCCATCATTTATGTTTCGGTACAATTTACATAAAAAAATATACATTTCCGCTATGCTGCAGCGCGGTCACAGCAACAGCAGCAGCGGGGGTGATGGTAGTGACGGTGCCAGTGGTGGTGGCAGCGGTAGTGGTAGCGGTAGTGGTAACACTAGCATATGGTTTTCTGAAATGGAAATATATGTAATAAGGACTAACATATAAATTAGCTGGTCTTTTCCTTTAAAATCCGACTTTTTCTCCCCCCCCCCCCCTCTCCCCCTCCCCTGTCCCCGCCCCACGCCCTGCACTACTACTGCTCTGTCGACCTCCGTTACAACCACCACTACCACAACAACTACAACTACCACCTCCACCATCACTACCATCATCATCATCAACATCATCGTCGTCGCCGTCGTCGTCGGCGTCGTCATCATCATCATCATCACCCCCCCACCCAACAGTTTCCATATCTCATCAATCCCGACTGGGCATTTTTAGCATATCAAAGAGAAGCCAGATGTGTGGCGTGGGAGTGTATGGGTGGGGTGTGGGGAGGCACCGGAGAACAAAAACGAAAAACAAAAAATAAAATAAAAACAACAACAACAACAACAACAACAACAACAATAATAATAATAATAATAATAATAATAATAATAATAATAATAATAACGAATAAAAATCCAAAAGGAAGACGAAACAAGAGGAAAGCCAAATAATATATAAAAAGAAAATATATATAAAAAAGCACTTCCCTAAATATATATAGAATATATTTCAAATTCTGTTTTTTTTGTTTGTTTTTTTTTTTTTTTTTTGCAGAAAACTAGAACACAAAGAAAGAAGGAAAAACAAAATTTCAATGAGATTTATCGAGAAATACAAGAACAAAAAAAGTATGAAATACGTAAATATTGCTTTCTCATGTATGGTATAATGGTTGGAAATTGTTCGTAAGAAGAACCAGTTCGATATATAGGCCCCATAATGCGTAAGGCACTTAATTCATCGACCTCGGTTGTGGTGAAATGCTGCAAGTCGTTTTAACCCGGAGCTCTACTGACCTCGGGGTTCACTCACTGAATGCATGGAAATAGAAAAGATTTAATGTGTCTGGGTTAGCAGAGATACGTGTTAAAAAAGAATTTGATGATACTGGAAATAGGGAAACATTAAGAATATATGACATACAGAAGGCAATGTCCGACCTCCGGTGGGATTAGTATTTGGTATATATATATATATATAAATATATATATATATATATATATATATATATATATATATATATATATATATATATATATATATATATATATATATATGGGAGAATATACAAATAATAACAACAGACGAGGACAGGTGGTGTAAATAACAAAAGTATATATTAGTATGACGCTCGGGAATACGGAAAGTCTTTGACGTTTCGAGCTAGTGTTCAGTCAACGGTCAATCATAATATATATATATATATATATATATATATATATATATATATATATATGTAAATGATAGGATTGCTTCAGGGGTAGTCTGAGGTATCTAAGCAACCAGGGGATATTTAAATCCGAAGGCACTCCTGGAAAGTACTTGTGTGGGTACCGTCTTCGTTAGAACGTATCCAGAGGCAGGTAATTTATTGTTTAAACCGCGCAATTCTCCACATAATTATATATATATATATATATATATATATATATATATATATATATATATATATATATATATATATATATATATATATATATATATATATATGATTGTTCTGAGTTCGATGATTTGTAGCTTGAGTAAGTCTTCAACAAAAGAGAGAAGCAATATTTTGTAAGACGAATTTGGCTGCCGAAAGCTGAGTAATTTTGTTGCGTATGTATGTGCAAATGCATGTACAAACACACACACGTGGACACATGAACACACATGCATGCATGCATGTGTGTATATATACAAATATGCATACGTGGATATGTGTGTAATTAGGTGCAGTATGGCACATAAGTTAAGACATTCTCTTCGCAAACATAAGGTTCCGCGCTCGATTCCACAGTATAGAATCTTGGACAAATGTTTTATACGTTGAATACGTTGTAGCAGTAACTAAACACCTGTATATGTGCCAGCATGCTACATTCACGTACTATATGAGTAATGCTTTCTTCTTTTGATTTGCATAGCCTAGTCTATCTTGGGTTTTTTATCTAATTAGTCCTTAATCCTTGATCTTGTACTGTTACTAAAAAACTTGTTGGTTCCCTCTTCAGATTTCCTTTCTACAACCATAACCATGTCCCACTACTACTATTTGCTGCAACTATCTTTGGGAATCTCCCGTGTAATGCCTTCTCCTGCTATTCAGATAACTACGTTCTCCACTATTTATTTGTTTATTAAATCTCCTCTGGTCTGTCTCAAATAATCTATTCTGTTGATACTGATCTATTCTTTCCTGATATCTGAAAAGTTTACCTGCTATTGCTATGATACGCTGTTTCAACTCTTCTATGACAGTCTCAAATCGTTACTCTTTGACTAAATGTCCTTTCTCAAGAGAAAATTTGCATCCTGTGTTTCCTAATTTGTTCAGTTTCCGGGCTTCTATCCGACTCAATTCTTGTCTTAAAATCTTCACTTTATTTTGTAATCTCCTTTTCCACATGTGCACTTTTTTAATCTTTCCTTGAGGAATATCTAATCTTCTAGTAACTACTACTCTTCTTGCATAGATCAATAAGTTAGTGTCTCCTAGATTTTAATTATCTATCCTACTGATAGTAGAACCTACTTTCCTGGTCGTATCTACCAGCTTCCTTTTGTTGGTACCTTTTAATGCTGACAATCGTTTTCTTACTTCTTTACTTTTTACTTCCTGCGACTCATCTAAAATCTTCCTCACTTAAATCACTTTAATCGCTGATGCCAGTGGTGCCCTCCTCATTGGTAGCGCTACTAATATTTCTTCCTCTAGATTCTTCTTTGGTTTGAGCTGTATCTCTTATGTTGTTGTTTGTCTTTCCTACTGCCTGGTCTTTCTTTTCCAGTTCTCTTGTAATCTCTTCTACCACCAATTATGTCATCCACTTACTTTTCCAACTAGCATTAGCTTGATCTACTAGTCTTTGCTCAGCAACTTTAAACATACCCTTTTCTACCCAAAGTGCTAACATCTCTTTTATATACCCCCTCCTTTTAAGTTCATTTTCTAAGTAGCACTGCATCAACTATCCTGTTTTCATCGCTGGTCCACTTCTTCCTCCTTACTCTACTGATGTTGTCTAAGGATAACAGTTGTGGACAGTCTACATCATTACTGAACCACTGCCGAGTGAGAAGACGTCTTTTAAAGGTTCAACCTTTAGCAAACTCTTATCTCTCATAAACCGAGGTAAGGTAACGTTCATCACCATCGTCATCACAACTATTATTTTTCGAAATTTGATAGTTTCAAGTAACTTTTTATTGCATCACTTACTGCACTTTTATGGTGGTGAGGTGTTTCATTTTTTCTTTTCTCTTTTGTTCCTTGTGGAATATTGTATTGCATTAGTATGTTTTGTTATGGGGTTTGGTTTGAGTCTGTTGTATTAGTTTTTGTATTGTGTTGTTTGTTTGTGCTGGTTGTGTTCTTCCCTTGGGAATCAGGCTTTCACGGTACATGTGGGTATTGTTCATTATTATTATTATTATTATTATTATTATTATTATTATTATTATTATTATTATTATCATCATCATCATCATCATCATCATCATCATCATTATTATTATTATTATTATTATTATTATTATTATTATTATTATTATTATTATTATTATTATTATTGTTCAGTAGTTTTATTTTTATAACGTGCTTTCACTTCACTACCGAGCGCAGCTCTGTGCGCCTTGGGTATGTGCTGTGGTTTGCTGTGGTGCTCTTATGTTTACTGTATTGAAAGTGTTTTGCGTAGAATGTGTGCAGTACCCAGTAGTGCAATTTTCTGTATGTTATATACATTAGTAAGTCCTGGTGTTTTTGTTATGTATTTGTCTGAATATTTTCTTACTATACCTAAGGCACCTACTATGATAGGAATTGTTTCTGTTTTTAGATTCCACATTCGAGTTATCTCTATTTCCAGGTCTTTGTATTTTGAAAGTTTTTCCATTTCTTTTAGAGAAACGTTGTCATCTGCTGGTATTGATACATCAATTAGAAAGCATTTTATTTCTTCATGATCTTTGATAACTATATCTGGTCTATTTGCCTTAATTTCTCTATCTGTGTGTATTGGCATATCCCAGAGTATGGTTGCTTTCTCGTTTTCTGTGACCTTTTCTGGCGTGTGTTTATACCATCTTTTTTCTGTTGTTATTCCATAGTGTTGGCATAGCTTCCAGTGTATATAGGTCCCAGCTCTGTCGTGTCTGTGAATATATTCCTTCTTAGCCAGGACTGGGCAGCCAGAGATAATATGATTTATTGTTTCTTGTCGATCTCCACATATTCTACAGTTACTTGTTATATTTCTTTTCATTATGTGTTTTTGGTAATTTCTGGTGGGGAGGCTCTGGTCTTGTGCAGCAATTAAAAATCCTTTAGCAATTATTATTATTATTATTATTATTATTATTATTATTATTATTATTATTATTATTATTATTATTATTATTATTATTATTATTATTCCTTCGTAACACAGTGTAGGTAAAAAACACCGGAGTCTTTTGTCATATGTCATAAGAACCTCAGACAAATAATACTTTCAATAAGATGTTCGCTGTGCCCAATAAGGTTGCTTTTTGCAATGGGATTGAGCCCAACTCTTCGATCACCGCTGGTATCACTTTTACATTGCCCTCTCGCTTTCCATACAGTCTTGTCTTTTCCAATTTCAATTCGGAGTACTTGGTGATTTTTTCAGCCTCTTTACTCACAACATTCATATCATTTGGTATGGCTACATCAATGATCTGACAGTATTTGTCTCTCTTCTTCAATAAATGACAATATCCGACTGACTTTGTTCGAGTGCTTGATATTATTATCATTATTATTATTATTATTATTATTATTATTATTATTATTATTATTATTATTATTATTATTATTGTTCAGTAGTTTTATTTTTATAACGTGCTTTCACTTCACTACCGAGCGCAACTCTGTGTGCCTTGGGTATGTGTTGTGGTTTGCTGTGGTGCTCTTATGTTTACTGTATTGAAAGTGTTTTGCGTAGGATGTGTGCAGTGCCCAGTAGTGCAATTTTTTGTATGTTATATATATTTGTAAGTCCTGGTGTTTTTGTTATGTATTTGTCTGAATATTCTTTTATCATACCTAAGGCACCTACTATGATAGGAATTGTTTCTGTTTTTAGATCCCACATTCGAGTTACCTCTATTTCCAGGTCTTTGTATTTTGAAAGTTTTTCCATTTCTTCTTCTTCTTCTTCTTCTTCTTCTTCTTCTTCTTCTTCTTCTTCTTCTTCTTCTTCTTCTTCTTCTTCTTCTTATTATTATTATTATTATTATTATTATTATTATTATTATTATTGTTAGTATTATTATTATTATCATTGCCTTTGCACAGCTTCTAACGCTGGAGATGTACTACAGTGTCAGCTGTTCACTACCAGTGAACTAAGGTAACACCTCTTATATTTCGAGCACCTGCCGGAGTATTCGAGCGGTTCCAAGCAGTGCTGGTTTCTGCAAGTGTTCCACCCTTATTGTAGCCCCTATTTGTAGCCCTATTTGTTAGCCAAGGCGGAGGTGTTGTTTTCAGTCATGTTTGCTTGTTTGTCTGTTCCTGGACAAGTTATCTCAAGAACCGCTGGATGGATTCGGATGAAACTTTCATGGATGTTTGGCCTCGTGACTGGCACGAACGAATTAGAGTTTCAAATATATCCGGTACCAGACAAGGATTCTGGATTATTTTTCGGTTTTTTTTTTTCACCTAATTTTTGAGAGCAGTCGGGTTCATTTTTAGTGTTCTCGTTTGTGAGAGCAGTCGAGTTTATTTCAGATATTTTCATTTTAAAAATCATCGGCTAAACGCTGAGAGGACGTTGGTGTCACTCTGACGGAGGTTTGCGCTCTCTGAGTGCTCTAGTTATTATCATTACTACATAAAACTGTTTGATCCGGCCCCATGTGAACCACTCACAGAACCTTATCTCATTAGGGTTAGCTTTTCTGTAAGGACTCTACGAAACGTTAAGTTCCATGGGGCCGTATCCTCCTATTTTTAGTAATAATATATGTAACACCCACTAAATGCGTTAATGTGCGTCCTTCTTTCCTTTCTCCACTCACCCGTATATATATATATATATATATATATATATATATATATATATATATATATATATATATATATATATATATATATATATATCTGTCCTGGCCTCTACTTCACTGCTATACCCTTCTGTCCCTTCCTCCCTCCACCATCCTCTCTATCTATTTATCTATCTGTCTTCCTCTATCTTCCTATCTACCCCTCTGTCCTGGCCTCTACTTCACTGCTTCTGTCCCTTCCTCCTTGTTCCACTTCCTCCCTCCACCATCCTCTCTGCTCTCGTGTGACCTGCGGTCAACTTTCTTTTCACTCCAGCCGCTGTGAAGGCAAGACGAACTACTAGCGTTCTACCTCAGATTTGCGTTTGGCCGTACGGCTTTTGAATGTTGTTTTCACTGTCCATTTTTTCCTGTCTTGGTTTGTGTTTGCCACCTTGGAATCCTCTGTGTAGTGGGTTGATCCACTACTCAGGAAGAGACTATTCTAGAGTACGTTCTGTCTTGTCTTCGAAACGTCTAGATAGAATAGAGACAGCTGATGAAGGGATATTCCAAGTGGCTTTCCGTTTTCCTATGTGTTCGTTCCGTTGTCTGTAGTTTATTGTTCTAACGTCCTGTACCCTGATATGCATGTATATACACATGTAGATGTAAGTATGTACATATATGTGTGTATACATGTATATATATGTTCTTTGTATTATATATATATATATATATGGGAGAATATACAAAAAAACAACAACAGACGAGGACAGGTGGTGTAAATAACAAAAGGATGTATTAGTATGACGCTCGGCATGTATGCATGTATGTATTTATATACATATATGTATATATGTATACCTTTACATGTGTGCATACATTTGTATATGTATCTCTATCTCTCTATATAGATATGTGTATGTCTGTGTGTTTGTTTTTATGTATATACCTATCTATGTATGCGTGCATGTATTTAAGTATGTATATATATATATATATATATATATATATATATATATATATATGCGTATGGAAGTGTATGCGGGAATACATACATTCGTGAACACACACACACGCACACACACACGCACGCACACACGCACACACGCACACACACACACACACACACACACACACACACACACACATATATACACATGAATGTATGCGTTCAATACTTCATAATATTAACAGTAGTAGAGATTATAATATAACCAGAGCAACATCAACGACAATGACAACAGTTATTCCACTTCCAACGCCATCCCCACCCTCACTCCTGCTCCCCCCACCCCATCCAATAGACACACATTATTCTAATAACCTCCCCTCGCCACCACTTCTGCTGTTTTAATCATTGGTTTAATTGCTGTCGAGCCAGTATCAAGTTTCTAACGGTGTAGTTGTGTCAATTCAGGGGACTGGCATAAATCAAGGATGACAACCCTCACCTCCACTTCCAGTAACACCGCCGTCACCAACACTACAAGCACCAATACTGCCGTCACCGCCGCCGCCACCGCCACCACCACCACCATCACCACCACCACCACCATCACCACCACCACCACCGCCACTGCCGCCACTGCCGCCACTGCCGCCACTGCCGCCACCACCGCCACTGCCGCCGCCACCCCCACCCACCCCCATCATCACCCCGCCACCACCCCACCCCCACCATCACCCACCCCACCCCGCACTCACCGCACCCCACCCCCACCATCACCACCACCTCCGCCCCCGCCACCGTTTCCTCTCGTTTCACTACACCATATGACATCTCACTGCGTACAACAGCACAGAACGCATACATGCACGACACATCGTATGGCCCATTATAACGCTACGTACAAAAGCCTCTCAAACTCGTACTACCTCATCGACAAGATGGAGGTAGGAGGGGTTCTTCCCACCACCACCACCGCCTCTAAACCTAACTGTGGCTGTATACATACATCAGGGTTTGATTTTCCCATGTTCGTTACCAAACACTAAAAAAACTGGATTCTACTTGTATGTCTCAAAAGCACAAACAGAAATAATTGGGGAAAAAATGGCGGTTTTGTGCATATATTTATATGCAAATAGATATGTTTATGTATATGCAAGTATATGTAATATATATGCAATATGCATGTATGTATGTATGTATGTATGTATGTATGTATGTATGTATCTATCTATCTATCTATCTATGTATCTCTCTCTCTCTCTCTCTCTCTATATATATATATATATATATATATGGATAGAGAGAGAGAGAGAGGGAGAGAGAGAGAGGAGAGAGAAAGTGAGAGGAGATAGAGATACGTAGATTTACAAATACATAAAGAGAGAGAGAGAGAAAGAGAAAGAGTGAGAGAAAGAGAATGAGAGAGACATCTACATATATGTATACGTGTGTGTGTGTGTGCGTGTGTGTGTATGCGTGTGTATGTGGTGTATGCGTGCACCTATGCACAAGCACTCATTGACAGATACACAAAATCATCATCATCATCATCATCATCATCATCGTCATCATCATCATCGTCATCATCATCGTCATCATCATCATCATCGTCATCGTCATCATCATCATCATCATCATCATCTTCATCGTCATCATCGTCGTCATCATCGTCATCATCGTCATCATCATTGTCGTCGTCGTCGTCTTTCTCATCATCATCATCTTCACCACCTTTACCATCGTCATTATCATCACCATCATCATCCATATGACGGTCACTATGACCATCATGACAGCTGTAAACACCTTCGTCATCACTGTCACAACTATAAACAACAGTTTACTCACGAACGGCGTAGTCGCAGCCATTGCCACCAACATTATCTTCGGTAACGCACCTCTACCACAACCACTATCCATCTGAATGCCATATCACCGTCATCACGTCCATCTGCCCTATCTCTAACATGACTATTACTGCCACCGTCACGTCCAACGCTTTCTCGCTCAAGTAATTAGGAATCCCATCAGCAATACAGTCACCACCAACACCACCACCGCACCGCCTCCGCTGTCGCCACCACCACCGCACCGCCTCCGCTATCGCCACCACCACCGCACCGCCTCCGCTATCGCCACCACCACCGCACCGCCTCCGCTATCGCCACCACCACCGCACCGCCTCCGCTATCGCCACTACCACCGCACCGCCTCCGCTATCGCCACCACCACCGCACCGCCTCCGCTATCGCCACCACCACCGCACCGCCTCCGCTATCGTCACCACCACCGCACCGCCTCCGCTATCGCCACCACCACCGCACCGCCTCCGCTATCGCCACCACCACCGCACCGCCTCCGCTATCGCCACTACCACCGCACCGCCTCCGCTATCGCCACCACCACCGCACCGCCTCCGCTATCGCCACGACCACCGCCGCCAAGAACAGCAGTATCAACAATAACAACTGCAGCAATGGAACTATTATTTCAACAGCCACTACATCGCCAGTGCTACCTCCACCACCATTACCAACAACAACAACAACAACAACACCGCTACCACTATTACCGCTACCACTATCACCGCTACTGCCGCCAACGCTACCACGGCCGCTGCCATCATCGCCGGCATCACCAACACCGCGGCCACCATCAACATTATTACTACCTCCTCCACCGCCTCCCACACACGATACAATAATGACTTGAACGAAATCCTCTCATTCAGTCACCCGTCTCCATATACTACTGGTCCCAGGGTGGGGGCAGAAATTGATAATATCTGATAAATGTTGAATGGAACATATACACATATAGACATACATACATACATACATACATACGTACATACCTTGATACATACATACATACATGTATATTACATACATACAAAGATTTATATATAATATATACATATATACATATATACATGTATAGATTTATATATAATACATATTATATGCACAGATACATACGGTAAACACTCTATGAATAAAATAAAAATTAAGAGAAAATTTAATCAAATAAATACATAAAGATGCAATTTTTTCCTTTCTCTGACAGGAGAAAAATAACTGGAGTCTATCATGACGATTCTCTCCCTTGCCTTTAAGGCGAGCAGCCAATGAACGGGGAGAATACATATACAGATTTATACATAATACATACATATTTAGATTTATACTTATTACATACATATGTGAACATTTTTTTTTTTTAGTTTCAGCTCAGAGATGCGGCCATACTGATGAACCACCGTTAGTGTGGGACGCTTACAGCACCTAGTTTCTCAAGTGGCCACCCATCTAAGTACTCACTAGGCTCGACGTTGCTTAACTTCGGTGATCGGACGAGAACCGGTGCTCTCAGCGTGATATGGACGTAAGCAAATATACATTTATACATGATACATTTATACGTAATACAGACATTGAGTAAAACATAAAGAGTACCTTCACTCCAAATTATTGAGGTGTATAGTTTTAAGAGAAAAATGAACTTATGACGTTGAGTGAAAAATGTTGCCTGTGGCAAAGCGCTAAATCTTCAAATCAATATTCTTTTCTACTCTAGGCACAAGGCCCGAATTCTTTTTTGGGAGGCGGGGCGGGAGGGGGGAGTCAATTAGATCGATTCCAGTACGCAACTGGTACTTAATTTATCGACCCGGAAAGGAAGAAAAGAAAAGTCGATCTCGGCGGAATTTGAACTCAGGACGTAACGGCCGACGAAATACTGCTAAGCATTTCGCCCGGCGTGCTAACGTTTCTTATTTCTTTATTGCCCACAAAAGCCTAAACATAGAGGGGACAAACAAAGACAGACAAACGGATTAAGCTGATTAAATCGACCCCAGTGCGTAACTGGTAATTATTTAATCGACCCCTAAAGGATGAAAGGCTAAGTCGACCTCGGCGGAATTTGAATTCAGAACGTAAAGACAGACGAAATACCCCTAAATCTACAAATCAATATTAATCAAACTTAGGGTGGCGAGCTGTGAGAATCGTTAGCACACCGAGCAAAATGCTTAGCGACATTTAGTCCGTCTTTATGTTCTGAGTTCAAATTCCGCCAAAGTCGACTTTGTCTTAGGTCCTTTCCGAGGTCGAGAAAATAAGTACCAGTTAATCTCTGGTGTCGATATAATCGATTAATCCCTGCCCCGTAATTGCTCGCTTCGTGCCAAAATTCGAAGCCATTATTAACCAGACCTTTGTCTCAAACTCATAAATTGTATTTATGGCGGATGATGTAAAACAATATCTACATAAATAGAACTCTTTCTCGGAGATTTAAAAACCATTTCGGTAAAGAAAAAAAAGAAACTATACTCTATTATTCTTTTACTTGTTTCAGTCATTTGACTGCGGTCATGCTGGAGCACCACCTTTAGTCGAGCAAATCGACCCCATGACTTATTCTTTGGATGCCTAGTACTTATTCTATCGGTCTCTTTTGCTGAGCCGCTAAGTTACGGGGACATAAACACACCAGCATCGGTTGTCAAGCGATGTTGGGGGACACAGACACACAAACATATACACACACATACATATACATATACACATACACGACGGGCTTCTTTGAGTTTCCGTCTACCAAATCCACTCACAAGGCTTTGGTCGACCCGAGGCTATAGTAGAAGACACTTGCCCAAGGTGCCACGCAGTGGGAATGAACCCGGAACCATGTGATTGGTAAGGAAGCTACTTACCACACAGCCACTCCTGCGGATGAACATCAAAAGGCAAAAAATAAATAAATAAATAAATAAAAGAAGAAAACGTCCATTTGCATTTAGGATATCAATACCGGTACCAGGATTTGAATGTTCTGTAGAGGAAATCTGCCCCATAGATATGAAAGTCTGTCGTATTGCAATATCAATTGCAAGGTTCAGATGCTAAGCGGAAGGAGAGATTGGTATGAACAGCCTTTAATTGTTATGGTGTCACTCAAACCGCATCTGTTAAACACTGGGGCTAAAACGAATATATCAAACAAGCGCACAAATTTGAAGAGAACAACATGCTACGGGTATGCATAATTTGAGGATAGTGTTTATCCTGACAGGAAGTGTAACTCTCTTAGATTTGGGATTGTTACATATGCGACATTTTATAGGATACGCTTTTGGTATTCGTATTCAGAAGACAACCACAAAATAACATATAAAACAGACGAAAAGTCTTTGAAACTTGAAAATGCAGTAGATTATATCTTTCCTGTCGAAAATTTTGCACATGTGACCAGATGCTACGAAGAGATATCATAAATATACTCCTTTCCAATCTAGCAAGATATTTCTAAAAGAATCTACAAAGCCATCCGAGGAAAAACTTGGTCTGGCGTAAATATAGAATATATTTATTTTTGTTGTTGAGTAAATAAATTTCGACACAACGAATATTTATAAAATATTCTCATCAAAACTTCACCAAATACAAATACGACATTCCTAATGTAGTTGCTTTCGACCGGAAGGAAAAAAAGAGGTACCGTTATAAAGGTCAGCTGCACTTCAGATGTGAACATATGTTTGGATGTCAGCAAGAAAGACAGGATTTAAGGATACATGCTACAGAACTTGCAACTTATACCTAGATTATAATTTGAAATTTGGGCCT